>NC_040891.2:13547415-13732415 GCF_900634795.4 Betta splendens | reverse complement strand
ACCGGCTCCCGTGTCTGTGTGGAGCTGCAGTGATGTGAAGCAGGTCCGTTCCAAAGGACAAGCGGCTGTTGCGTTGAGGAGCGGTCGTTGAACCTGCTTTAGGTTTTCACCACACTCCGTTTCCAGAGCGGCTTCTGTTAAACGCGCCACGCGTCGCTCTGCGCTCGTCGGCTTCTCTTCCTGTGACTGTTGCTCCGTCAGAAAAGGCAGGCGAGCGTTCGTGGACGAACCTGGACTTCAGACTGAGGATGTGCATCCAGACACAGCACGCAGCGCTTCCACGTCACGGCAGATGATGCTTCGGTGCTTCCTCCACGGGTGATTCATGAGCCCACGTGACCAAGCCTGTATCAGTGCACACAGAGCGAGGTGGAGCTCAGACCTCAGACTGCGCTTCCCTCAAACAGGTCGTTGACCTCTGACCCCCCCCATGGTATGTCGCTGCACCGCTGCGTCCGACGAAGCAGCGACTGTGATCCAGTGAGCTCATTTTCAGACGTCGTGTGTCTGAAGCGCGTCGCTGCAGCTGCAGGGGCTCAAACCTGAACCAGCAGGGCTCCATTTTCTACACGTCACAAACAGAACTTGGCTGAAGCGCAGCTCACAGAGCTGTGTCTGGTTTCCACAGGCAGCGACTGCACGTCTCTCTCCAAAGACATTGTGTTTAATGTGACTGGGAGATGCCGGAGCGATGCCTGCGTGCGCTCCGATTTGTTGAAACGTAAATAGTGATACCACAGGAGGTGTAATTAGATTTTGTGGCCGAGCACCGAAGGCAGGGAGGCTCCGTTTACTCCACATCCACTCGGGGCTTTTGACTGCAGATGTTCAAACGCGTACAGCGAGAAAATCAACAGCAAAGCCCTGGAGGAGAGATCTCCTGGTAATTGGTGTTACTTAACTGCTGGTGGGAGGCCTGCAAATCACTGAGAGGAGAAAAAAAACACACGGCATCATTTTATCAACCGCTGCAATCAGGCCCACTTCACCCTCGCATCAAAAGCCAAGCGTTCCGGCTGCAGCGGCGCTGTGACTGCCGCATCCTTATCCTCCACACGTCCATCCTCCGTTAGCGCTCGCCCTGTTAGTGTGATGACGAGGTGGAATCTGATGACCTCATAGCCTGCTCCTGTGCTCATCCGTCCTCCTCTACCACAAACAGGGCCTTTAACCGGTGCCTGTTGACTTCTGCTCGTCCGTGCATTTTATGACGTCTGACTTTGTGATGGAGAGTTTAGACTTCAACCGACGTCCTTCTAGTTGCTGTGGAGAACAGCTGGTACCGTTGGGCACGTGTTCAGTGTTCACTCAGGCCCCGAGTCTGAGGCTCATTACTCTCCAACGCGCGTTCTCCACACGACTGTCTCCCTATTGATCTTAATTCAGATTGTTCGGCCTGGAGAGGAAATGAGCTCTGAGGACCCACACCTGCACACAGTCACCGTTCAGGAGCAGCCGATGCTGCAGCATTAGGACGTTTCAATCCAAGTCTCTCCCTTGAAGTGTGTGAGCATTTGGAAAATTCAAACCTTTTATCAACATCTTAGTTCAAAAATATTGCAAATGTAATTTTGGTAGAACATTCATTAATAAAATTCCTTTATGCTTGGATGTAACGCCCCGTTAGACTGTCTGCATTACCAGTGTGCCATTGAAGGTGTAAAGGCTTTAATCAAGTGTAAGTTGTTTGCACTGAGCGCTGCTGTGGACGAGCAGCCACGAGCTGCAGCTCACATCAGAGACAAACCAATGAATAAAGCGTGTGCAACAGCCTTCGCTCATGTTAAGTGACATTCTGTACATTTATAATAGAGCTGTTTGTTATTAGGCGTGAACACTTTGTGTCTTTCCACCACCTAAAACTCCCCAGAGGCCACGATTTGATTAAATTATTAAAGAATAATAGGATGAATCCTTCATCATCTAATTGCTGTGGCTCCGGTCCATTAGTGAGACGACCAGCTGCAACCAGCAATCAATACTTTAACCCTCAGTTAGTTTGTCAATTAGCTTTAGTAAGTGGTTGATTTGGGAATTGATTAAATTGATTGACCAACACAGAAATCCTGTAAATATTCACACACAGGATTAAAAAAAGGGTTGGTTTTTAATAAGCAAAAATGTTGGTTCATATTACCCCCCCCAACACACACACACACAAACACACACACACACACACACACACACACACACACACACACACACAGAGCAGACGTTTGCTGGTGAGAGGGGTTAAAAACCGTTTCATCTCCAGGCTCATTATCAGTGACGTGAAGAAGCTGGAACCACGAAGCAGCTAATTGGTGCCTGCGTTTGCTTCAAACCTGGAATAAGGGACGACAAAGCAAACACACACACACACACACACACACACACACACACACACACACACACACACACTCATCGCCTGCAGCCCCTGAATGGAGTTAGTCAGAATAATCATTCAGGGCAGCTGGCAGCAGGAAATGGAATTGGATTGCTGAAGGGGTCACTCGGGGTCAAGAGCGGGGGTGTGTCTGTGGACACTGGGGAGCTGGAGGAAGTAAGCGCTGCAGCACCGGTGCTTTACATCACTTATCATCAGCCGTCATAAGCGGCTGTCACACTGAGTGACGGCGCCCCGACGGCACCGCACACAAAGCGTCTGCGGGTCCGGGTCCGGCCCGTCCAACACACCGGCCTCTGTTCCTCATAAATTAAGAGTAAGATCATGTCTCCGGGTCCGAAATCTCTCTCCTGAACTATTGCCTTAAGTTAATGACTTATTCAATAATGGCTCTGGTTATTCCCATTGTTGCATAGCAACGGCAGGCAGACTCAGCGGCGGCTGTGAGGAGGACGGGGCTGAGCAGCGGCGGCGACCAGGAATTTGTTTAAAACAGCAGGAGCGGAGGGACAAGTTGGCAACGGAGCCTTTTACCGGCTTCACTCACTCGGCTCAAAGGTCCAGAGCTGCAGCCTGAGGTCCTCCCGCCACACGCCGTCCCCGGAGGCGTCTGGAGCCGGAGGCGTCCGGACCCGGAGGCGTCCGGACCCGGAGGCGTCTGGACCCGGAGGCCCTGCAGGCGAGCGCTGCCGTCGGGCCGGACGTCGGGCCGGACCTCCCCGTGACGCGGCCTCACTCGGACCTCCGCTCGTCAGCGCCGCGTGGTCGGGTCGAGCCGGTCGAGCTGCGCCCACGTGGACGCTCCTAGCGCCACCGTCGTCCCGGAGGAGGCGCAGGGACCATAACCATAGAAACGGGGCCGGCCTGTTGCTACGGAGCTGAGCGCAGTGACGACGCTCTTGTTGTGGTTGCACACAGGCGTCTCCCTGTGGCTGCAGCCTGTTCCCAGCACGCGTCAGGTGCTGTCACCGCGTCTCTCCTGTCAAACGTCCTGCAGAAAGAAGCCTCGACTTCCTCTGCGCGGCTGCAGAGGCTGTGGAAGCTGAGCGGGCGACTTGCAGCGCTTTCATCCTAGATGCTTCTTCAGACCCACAGGGCTGTTTTCAAGCCTCTTAGGGGAAAAGTGCACGAACCAGCACTCGCTTTGCATCCATTCGTTTTTACTGCTTCCACCACATTTCTCGGCCTTAGCGACTGATTTGCTGTAAAGCTGCACCCACATAACAGAAACGCATGCATCCCAGCAGGTCTGCGCCCTGGCTGTGAGCTGAGCTGAGCTGAGGTTCAGAATGAGGAGCCAGCGTGCGTTAATGTCTCAGGTGTAACGATCTACGGACGATCAGGACGCCGCGCGAGCGTTGCCTCCGATAATGAGCTCCACTGTCACCGATGCACATTCCAGCTCTTTGGAGGCGGCATCAGTCGTGCAGCGGGACGGTTTACTGATTTACGCTGCAATTTGCCAGGATCTCACCGCGGACGAGCGGCGCATGAGCGACGGCGATCAGGTTTCCCACAGTCCGTCGCTTCCGCCGCCTCGAACCTAAGTCTTCGGGAGCGTTTGACGTCACGCCACCAGTGGAGTGAGTCAGTGCAGGTTTCCTCAGAAGCGGCGCAGACAAAAGCCTTGGAGGTTTAATTTGGACTCGATCAATTGAGTGCAATCGTTCTTTTTATCAAACACAGCGAGGATTGTTTTCGTAGCATTGATTGTGTCTATTCTTTTTGTGCTGCTCCATCACAATCAATATTTATATGTGACTGGGAAACTGCAGCCTCTGGGTTTGTTTCTGTAGCTTCGTGTCGGTCTTAAACCACAGAGGCCATTTTGTTCCTACATGTTCAGGCAGAAACTCATGTAAGAAGCCGAGTGAAGCTCTCTCAGCTGTTCTTGTTGCGGCACATGAGGAACCAGCGTTTGGTCCCGTCGCTCCGGCTCCGCTCAAACATCTGTGAGGTTTTCTGCCCTGATGCTCAGACCAGTGCTGAGCTGAACGGAACCGTTCCCAGCTCTGACAAATCACATTTGGAAAATATCTGGGTTTAAATCTGTGCTCTGCTCGTCTGCTCATCCTTCAGTGAACAGGAGCAGCGGACGCACGAGTCCTTGTTCCAGAACCCAACCTTCTGGACCCGTGAAGTCTTATTGTACAACGTCCCAACAAACTGAGCTGAAGTAGAAGTAACTAAGTCTGGAAACAAAGGCTGATGTTTCAAATAAAACCCAACTGTTTGCATTGCACAGCATCATCGATGGCGACTGACGAGGAGCAAATCCCTGTTTCTCCGCTCAGGTTTTTAACGAGCACGAACATATTTGCGTGATGTTTCCTGACATCCCTGCAGATGTGCGCTGAGCACCGCGGATCTGAGCGGTTCACGGGGCGTCCGTGACTCACAGGGACCCGTGGCACCGGAGCCGCCGGAGACGCGCGCAGCCTCCAATTTGACGGAGGTCAGTGGAGCTGAGCTGCTTTCAAACCGCGTGTCCACGCAGAGCGCGAGGCTTCGGTGGAGGCGTCCGCCGCGTCCGGTGCCGCTCGTGACACCGTCGTTCAAAGCGAATCAAACCGCGCTGATTCGCGTGTGCGCCGTGAACAAACGCGCGGCGGGTGGGAAATAAAACAGGCGCGCACAAACACGCCGTTGTTTTCTCCTCGTCCACGCGGGGAAATAATGAGCCTGTGAACACCGGGCAGAAGCTTCACAGAGCTGCGTCGCTCCCAGGTTCCTGCCTTTAAACCCCTTGTAATGCAGATGACAACTCCATCCTGTTCTCTGTGATGCGCGCGCGCTCCAAAATACATTATTATGTACACTTTCGGTTCGGTTTCACCACACTTTCGGCTCTGAATATATTAAATGTTCTCCGTGGTGATTACTGTCAAGTTTATTAAGTAATTAATCACTAATCACTACTAATCATTTTAATGTTGTAAAATAGACTCTACCTAAAACAGATGGGCTTTTTCTGACGTTTGAACAGCAGAGTTGTAAAACCATTGGATCCAAACACATATATGCTGTAATAATGTTAAAGCTATCAAGTTTATTTTGCAGCCGCAAAAGTGTAATAAAATATGTCAATAAATGTCATGTGTAATGTGACAATTGTCTCAGATGTGACAAACTCTCCGGTTTTCCTTGACCTCCAGCTGAACGCGGCGTCCGTCCACTAAAGCGTTACAGCTCTGTGAGGTGACATTAATATTTCTGCCTCACATTCCAGCAGCTGATGCATCTTTTAAAGCCTTGTAATAATTTGAGCGCGGAGCCGCGGCAAAACTGGGATTACTCCGCTGCTGATGGGACTTTTGTTTTCCATCGAAAACATAATGCGAACAATTTCCAATCTCGCGGCTGGTGCGAAACGTTCTCCCCCCCAGGCCACGCGGCACGTCTGCCATGTTCGCGTCGGCAGGAAATTGTTCTGGGACCGACAGCGGAGCAGCGAGCGGAATAAATAGGAGGAGAAAAGCATGAAACGGCATCTGTAGGCGTGACGCCGCTCGGCACTGAATCAATTTCATAGATTGTACACACATTTCATAGTACAGGATATTGTAAAGCTGCCACTTCCAGTGATGGCGGCTCGTTCACAGTGGAGGCCGTTGCTCTGGCTCTGGTTTTGTGTTGGGAACGTGCACTGAACCCAATTAGACGGCGTGTGGAGGCGCCGGGCGGCTCTGGAGGCCCAGCGTCATCAGCTGCTGAGTGTTGGGGATCAAAGCTCCTGTTTTCTGCTCCAGCAACGCTCCACGTCGCGGGTAAATTAGCGAGGAGGTGCCAAAGCGCCTGAACCCCAGTCTCCGCTCGCACCGTGGGCGTGTGCGCGCAGACAGTTCAAGGAGCTCAGTTCATGGAGCCCGGCTCCAAATATATGCAAAGCGCCTGAGCTGAAGGCAAATTAAAAGCACGTCAGCGCCGCCGTCTTTGTCCTCGGGTTCCGCTGCGTTTCCTCAGCAGAATAAATCCCATCAACCGCCCGTAAATGTGTAACACCGAGACAAAGGCTTCTTATTTACCAGTTTCTCACCTGTCAGGTTCACTTTAACCCGGTGGCTCAAACCATCACACCTGCAGTTCGCTGTCGACCTGCTTCATCGTCATCATCGTCCGTCCCATGAGCCGTGGAGCCTCCTGTGAAGAGGCGACGCCCACACGGAGCTGGTTTATAGGTTACACTGGTTTCCTGCCTCTCTCTGAGTTCACGCTCACTCCCTCAGACGTCCTTGTTGTGTTGCAGGTCTCCCGCTGTGACACAATCATGATATTTTTTGTGGTCCTGCCCGGTTTCCTGCCTCTTTTCCCTCTCGTGCACGCGTCTCTCCACCACAGAGGATCCGTATTGTTCTACTTCTGTCTCCTGCGCTCTGCTGGTGATAACTCACTGTGGCTGAGTGCACCATCCGTCTGGGGTTTAATGCGCTTTATTCCACAGCGATGCAATATTTATGCGCTATGGACACCACGGATGACTTACAGGACTAATGTCTATATGTCAGTGTAACTAACAGGGAGGCATCGGACAGAAAAAGAAAAACAACAGAAGAAGAAGCTGTTTCCAGTTCTGACAAGCAGCAACTAAAAACAGCCAAAGAAAATGTAGTTTACTAGAAAAGCTTCTCATGAGAAGCCGCTGGCTGCGAGCGGCTCCTGGCAGCAGAGGACACAGTTACTGTAACTGTCCACAGAGGTTGTTATATTTAGCTTTACAGTGCAGGGAGATGGATTTTATGTATAATTTGGAATAATTAAACACAACAGGACCTGAATATGTATAATATGTAATCCCAAGGCAACGGCAGCTAATACACCTGTGATTTGGTATCGAGGCTGCTACATCGGTTATAAATGAACATGTAAACAGCACGCGCCCTGTGGAATACGACCGCTTCAACAAATAAGACAACAGACTGTGAGACAGCGAGAAGATGAAAGCGGAGCCGAGCAGCGGCGGGTAAAAGAACAGGAGCCTGAACACAGACGGCGACAGCGAGCGTTTGCCTCCGACACCGAGCCGTACAGCAAAGGATGTCATCAATAGGAGGCCTTTCATATATATTTAGAGCTTGACCTTTAGATGCATCCGCAAACAACCTACGTAAGTGAAAAGTCGTCTCCATCAGTCAGGATTTGCTGAAAAATATCTTGATCCCACTGAACTAAGCGCGATGTGTAATTGTGAGGTTATAAAAAAGGAAATGTCCATGTTTTATTCAGGCCCCGACCGACGGCCTTCCTCCATATAAGCTATAAGTGCTGAGCGTGGCGGTGCAGCAGACGGCTGCTCTTCAAGGTTCAAGGCTTGATCTTAAGTGCACCTCGGACCGATGTGACGGACAGCGGAGCACCCACAGGAGCGAGCGCAGCCTATTTATTTATCTCCACGCAGGCTGAGATCTGCAGCGTTTCCTGTCGGCTCAAGAATCGCTCCGAGCTGCTTGATTGTTGAGCAGGGACCAGTCTTTTGTGTCCGTCGCCCCCGTTGCCTGGTGACTGCAGCGCTGCCAGCAGAAGCATGAAGCCGCCGGCATCCCAGCAGCCAGGGAGCTGTGTGCGTGGCACCTGAACAGGAAGTGAGCCCCGGGGGTCAGAGGTCGCGGGTGCTCCAGCTGGTGGACTGGGCGGAGGCTTCTTTTAGGAGAAGACGTGCGCCGGTACCGTTTTCACGCCCCTGCTTCCTCTCTGGCGCCGTCCCATCCAGCTGGCTCGCGCTCATAAAGAGGTGGACGGCAGCCAGCGGCTGAGATTGGGTTCGCGATACGCCGGCGCTCAGCAGAGCGGTCGGACGGAGGCGCCAGCCAGCGACGGCGACTCGACGGGTGGAAACGTCCACCGTCAGCGGTGGCCCCTGAGAAAACACAGAACTGCAAAGTGATGAGAGAGCAGCTTTTTACAGTGTGTATGAGCGACTGCATAGGAACACAAAGAGAAAGGACGGAGCTCAGCAAGAACCCTGTGACGGTGGTCGACGTCAGTAAAGGGAAAATAAGGACAAATAAAATAAATGAAAGAATGTTTAACATTGAGAGACCACAGGAAGCTCAGGCTGGGACCAGGCTTCCTCCTGGAGCCCTCTGCGGTCCTTCTGCTGTGACGTAACCCTGCTCAGTGTCAATGTCTCGGCTTGTAGAGGCGGTCACGGTCTCCAAGGCTCCCACTGACTTTGGTCATTTCCTCACATCTTCTGAGTGAGTGAAAATGTCCTCTCTGGCGTCTACATGAAACTAATTTTTCCCACTTCCCAGAGTTGACTTTCTCCTGTGTATGAACCCTGTAAGCTACAGCGCCTCAGCTGTGCTTTATGAAACATTTTTATTTCTAATTCATTAATAAATGAGGTGTTTGGTTGCATTTCTACTAGTAAAGGTCCAGATGCAGCTTAAATAACAAGGATGTCCCTCCTGACTATTGACGCGGCTGAGAAGTGCTTTTTCCTGCTCATTGACTGATGCTGATGAAGCTCACGGTCCCTCGTCTCTCGGGCCTCGATGAGGCGACAGCAGCTAACTGCCTACTGAAAACAGGGAGATCGATAAAGCAGCAGAGGCGTGCTCAGCTTGGCCTCACGTCCAGACTCCTTATAGCTTGAACAAGATTTAGAAGACAAATGTAGATGAAACTATCACTCATCGGTTTTCTAACTTTTTTGGGAGATGCAGGCATATTTTATTCATTTTCTTTTTGTAACAGCTACAGGGGATAATAAAATACGCATGTGGACCATCCACAGCTAGAACCAAAAATATCATTTAATCTGAGAAAAGAGGCTTGTACTAAGTACAGCACACCAGCAAGGGGAGCGTCTACCTATAAAGACCATTGGAAGGAAATGGGTTAATTACACTCGTTGACTAGCACACAAACGCAAACAGACCAGAGTAATGTGTTTGTCTTTTAATAATATGATTTTGTCAGTTGTTATGTAGTGTGGCACATTTTATATACCTTAATTAGTGGTTATATTTTTAGTCCAGTTACATTTGCATTTATTCTATTGTCTTTAGTATCTGTCATTGGGTGTTTGGATGAAATAAAGCCATTTATGAAAAAACCCGGGAAACGCTGATGACGTAGACGCACTGGGTTCTGTCCATCTCCCGTTGGTCAATAAAGTTTTTTATTTAAGTCGGTCAACATGGCGGATTACGACTTGACAACTAAGATAGCACATTTTCTGGACCGGCATTTAGTTTTTCCTCTTCTGGAGTTTTTGTCAGTGAAGGAGGTAAATTGCATTTATCTTATATGACTGAAATATGGTTTTAACTGTTTATTTATACCTAAAAACACGGTCATAGGTAGCAAGTTCTCGCTCAACTAGCTATCTGGCTAATAGTCACGTTATCTAGCTGCTTAGCTGAAGGCGCTAACGCAGATAAACATACTTACTATTATTGTGTTACGTACTGTTAATGTTATGCTTGATGTCGTGTCAGTAAGTGGCTGCAGTAAACAGTATTTAGTGCACATCGGCGTGTTCGCTAATTTATTTGATCATTGTTATGAAGCGTGTTAGCTTAGATGCTGCTGGTAGCTGGAGTCAGCTGATGAATGGAAAAAGCAGCCGTCGTCTTTGTGACGACAAACCTAACGTTAGTTATCCTCTGTTTTACAGATATACAATGAGAAGGAGCTTCTGCAAGGAAAGCTGGACCTCCTCAGCGACACTAACATGGTGGATTTTGCCATGGATGTGTACAAAAACCTGTACTCGGATAAGGAAATCCCACACTGTAAGAACGATAGGTTGCTGTCTGCAACGTGTTTTATAGACGTGTTAAATGTATATAAGTAATGGGCTTATCCATACAGCTACAGCGTTGAGCAGTAGACTGTGTGTTTGATCTTTTTGCAAATAATGGATGTTTTCAGCTATTTAATTTGAATATTTACTGGTTTTATTTGTTTCCACAAAACAAGCAGTTTAAGAACTTTACAATACCATCACCCACACTGCATGTTCTGCAAGTAGGTCTTAGATAAAAGAACAAGAACACTCCACTGAAACACTCTTAAGTCAAGATAACAGATATACATTGTGTAACAGAAGACGTTGCCTTTCAGCTTTGAGAGAGAAGAGAAGTACAGTGGTGGCCCAGCTGAAGCAGCTCCAATCAGAGACTGAGCCAATTGTCAAGATGTTTGAAGACCCAGAAACCACTCGGCAGATGCAATCCACAAGGTCAGATCAGCTTATCAAAAAATGGATCTCACTCACTTTTCTTTATGTCAATATTTGTCAGAGTCATATTGGTGGTTGAGAGAAGGTTGTTTGACATGTATTGATCTTTATTCTTCTTTTCATCAGGGATGGGAGAATGCTGTTTGACTATTTGTCTGAAAAACACAATGTAAGTCTAGAGGAGGTAATGGTTTGTTCACACAATTCATGTTGCGCACTGCATTTCAGTCGCATAATGTGGGCTGCACACTGTGCGTTTTCTGTTTTCATAACAACCAGCTGTCAGCTATAAGCCAGAAGGACTGTTGTCAAAAGCTCAGAATCAAAACATCCAAGAACACCCACCAGTGTCCACATGACACATTCAGCGCTCAGTACCTATCGGCAACTTTGTGGTTTATGATTTAGTTTACCTAATTTGTAGACAGGTGACTATTTGCATTTATTGTTCGCTGTATATATATATATATTGATGCACACCATTCACATCTTGGGCACTGTTTGATAAATGAGCACTTGTTACAAGGACTTGAATGTTTTGTCCAAAAGATGAAAGATGCTGTAACATTCCCTAATCAGCCACATCCTGTTAGACATGAATCCTGTCCTAATTAGCATTCTCTGAGGGAAGAAAGAAAACACACTAGCAGTTAGAAAAAACATGTTTTAAAATGTGTTCCCTTGCCATGGCATGTTCATGCGAGCAAACCCCCTGTGCACAGCCTATTTTTTTTTCTTCAGTTTACTGGTGTTTGAAAAAACTTTAATTTTCTCTCTTTTTTTCCTTTTGAAGTTTCGTCAAGAATACTTGGACACTCTATATAGATATGCCAAATTCCAGTATGAATGCGGTAACTACTCTGGGGCTGCAGAGTACCTCTACTTCTTTCGTGTTCTGGTAGGATTAATCATGTGACCAATTTCTTTGCAACCCATATTAAATGAAAGTATTCATACTATAGCTTTTTAAATTTATTACGGTCTGTTTAGGTTCCTTCAACAGACAGGAATGCTTTGAGCTCTCTTTGGGGAAAACTGGCCTCAGAGATACTGATGCAGAACTGGGAAGCTGCCATGGAAGATCTCACACGCTTAAGGGAGACTATTGATAATAATGTAAGTAAAATAAAATAGTATATGTTGTACTTGTGTTTTCTTGCCATGGTGTGTGTGTGTGTGTGTGTGTGTGTGTGTGTGTGTGTGTGTGTGTGTGTGTGTGTGTGTGTGTGTGTGTGTGTGCGTGTGTGTGTGTGCGTGTGTGTGTGTGCGTGTGTGTGTGTGCGTGTGTGTGTGTGTGTGTGTGTGTGTGTGTGTGTGTGTGTTTTTGTGTGTAATAACAGATGGATACATTTGCAATTTATGGTACATTTTGAAAAGCAGCGACTAAATGACAGTGAGAGTAAAAAATGGATGAAGGTCACGATAAATACATGCATCTTTTTTTCAAGCCAACTCTGTGGTGTCTCTCTTTCAGTCTGTGAGCTCTCCTCTCCAGTCACTGCAGCAGAGGACCTGGCTAATTCACTGGTCCCTCTTTGTGTTTTTTAATCACCCCAAAGGCAGAGACAACATCATTGAACTCTTCCTATACCAACCTCAGTAAGTGTCGCTATTTTTTTAATGTAGAGCATTTTTACAGATTTTATGACATTGTAAACTGTATTTAGCCAATACAAAACAATATTTCTTGGAACGGCAAGTGTGAGTGAGCAGTGTGGGTTTCTGTTTTAAAAAAATGTTCTTTGCAGTAAAAATGACAATTTCTAAATCTGTTGTGATGGCAACTTGTGATGGTACCACCATGTGTTGCCTTTTTTGTTTCCAGGTATCTGAATGCCATTCAGACAATGTGCCCACACATCCTGCGGTATCTTACAACTGCAGTCATCACCAACAAGGATGTGCGTAAACGCCGGCAAGTGCTCAAGGACTTGGTGAAAGTCATTCAACAGGTGAGGCCAAATAAATGTTTGAAGAAAGAGTTTATATAGAACGTCCTTCAAAGATTTAGTGAATCTGTGAATAATAGATTTTCTGTTGCTTCCACAGGAGTCGTACACATACAAGGACCCAATCACAGAGTTCGTGGAGTGTCTCTATGTGAACTTCGATTTTGACAGTGCCCAGAAGAAGCTGAGGGAGTGTGAATCAGTAAGAGTGGCTCCCCAAAGTTTTTCCTTCCGTTTCCATGCTTGACAGTGTGCGTTTGTCATGGTGCACAGGCCTAAATCACCCCATAGAAGTTAGCTGTCTCCTGGGACTAAGGGCTAATATGGGGCTTCCCTTAGCTCTGGTGCTCTGATCTCCTGAGTCCCAGGCACTTAACCTTGCAGCTATTCAGCCTCGGCAAATCCATGTCTGGCCTGATTTGCTGGCTCTAACCTTTTATTCAGTTTGATTTTCAAAGCGGAACAGCTGTCAGATTTGGAGCTTGGTTGCCTTTTTTTTGGAAGGCCTTGACTGCAGTTTTGTAGTTGTGCTTGGGGACCACTTTGCTCTTTCTCCCAAACACTCCCATGCATGGGCCTTAACCCACTTTTGTAAATTATGCACTGCTTGCAAAGACCTATCCTGTCAAATATATAGCTGAGGCTAACAAAGAACGAAGTTAGTTATTAAGTTATTCCGAGGAAGTAGACCACAGGAAAGAGTTGCTTGCGTATCACTCCATTGTACTTGTGAGTAAATAGTTTTCCAGGAAAAACTATGCTATGGTTAAAATTATTTTAGTATAGCTTCTAGTCTGATGGTTCAAAATGTTTATTAAGGTTTCATCATATTTAGAATGAAGCAGTGCTGACAAAAACCAGAGCCACTATTAGCAGAAATGCTTTCATTGTTTGTCTTTGCTGTCTTTATGCCAATACTATATAAATTTGTATAAAGGGTTAATCTTTGAAGTGAATGGTCTTCTTTTGCTTGTAGGTTCTTGTGAATGATTTCTTTTTGGTCGCTTGCCTTGAGGACTTCATTGAAAATGCTCGTCTCTTCATCTTTGAGACCTTCTGTCGGATTCATCAGTGCATCAGCATCAAGTAGGTAGTGTTTGAAAAAGGCTTACCTGTCAAAACAATGTGTGTGGAGCTGTTTGTGTAAGCACTGCTGCTTCAGAAGTGAAGAGCTTTCAGCTTCTCTACCCCCAATGACTGATGTTCTGCAGCAATTTTACATTTTTATGCTTTTTGTACTTATTCATTACTATTTTTTCCCCACAATTTAAATGTATGAGAACTTTGAGGATATTTACACAACTGATGAAACGCTCTCTCCTCCCAGCATGCTGGCAGACAAGCTCAACATGACGCCAGAGGAGGCGGAGAGGTGGATCGTCAACCTCATCCGTAACGCCAGACTTGATGCTAAGATCGACTCCAAACTGGTGCGGCTCTGCGTTCACTGATCCGTGCTTCACATCACTGAGCCTGACGCAAACAGCTCAGACTGTACTGCTCCTTATACAGTAGCTGTGTGGGGTTATTTGTTTAGCTCCTGTCAAGCTCTAAATCTGAGCCTTGTCAGGATTCAACTGGGAGTGTGTTAAATTTGATACTTTTATAGTGAGACTTGAAAAACAAATCTTGCGACTTTGTTTGTCAGGGTCACGTCGTGATGGGAAACAACGCGGTGTCGCCATATCAGCAGGTGATTGAGAAGACCAAGAGCTTATCCTTCCGTAGCCAGATGCTGACAATGAACATCGAGAAGAAAGTTGCCCACAGCAACAGGAATGAGGTACGAGGGGCATCTTCTGCTGAGGGAACAGAATTTAATGCCTCATTTTCTTTAGTCGTCTTAGACATTGATACCTCCAGAGTGGAGGCATGTGCTGCATTAGTTGCGGTCTGTGTCATCGCTTGTTACTTCTCGCTGTTAACATGCTACGTGTTCAGACTCCTAATCTTCTTCTTGGTTTGCTAAAATTGTTGCCACAGATTTTCTGCTCATAAATATGTAGTAAGTCGTGCATCTACAGTATAACGTGCTGACATCACTTTCAAGTTCATCTGCAGCACAGAACAGTACACCCGTCAAGGAACGGGTGTCATTTGTTAAGGAACAAAACGATTTTTATATGACTTGTATAATTTGCTTGTTCTTCCGATCACGGAGATGCCAGTATTCTAGAGTCCAGGACACATTTACTCTTGTTTGTATGAAGCCATTTCTTTTAACACCTTCTAATGTTTTTGTTTTGTGCCAGACGCCAAACTGGGCTGCTCAAGACACCGGCTTCTACTGAAATCGAGGATGCACATGGACTGTGGGATCCAAGCTTTTTATCGTGCTCATGAATTTATCAGTTTATAAACAATTAGCGTTATAAATGCAAGTTTTACCCTCTGCAACACCCAAACACAGGCAGCTGGTCTTAAGTTATTGTAACTCATTATGCTTTATTCAGATTTGAAAATATTTATAGAGTCAGCAATGTTTCCACCTTCAAGTTTAATTGTATTTAAAGTGTTTTATTTTGATGATTGTTTTGTTATTAGCTAAATTTTCTAATTGCTGGTGTAGCAATAAGGAATTAATTTAACATTAAACACTTTAAATGTTGTTTGTTCTCTCGTCCAGTAGATGGCGCTGTTGGTTTATGGCTGTTTTCAGATCTCAGCAGGCAGTTGCAGAATTTTACAACCCCCTAGAATCTAGTTCCTCAGACATTCAAAGTTAACAGTCAGCCCTCAGTTGACGGGTGTGTATTTTGATACACAGACAAACCTGGAGGAATTCTGTTCCTGTGAAAAAGTGAAATGAGATAAACTGAAAACTGATAAGAAAAACTGAAATAAGATAAGAAATGTGCACATGTGGTTTATGTTTTTGCAGCATTGTCAGAGTCAATTGTTTCTTCTGCTGCAGCTCATGTTCAACCACACCTTATTTCTGATGAGAGACTGTTCTATGTGGTCTGGTTCTACATGTTCTCTGTAAATATTTGACTCTTGCGGATGTGCAGCAAAATTAGTCCTCGCTCCAGTGCGCAGCCCTGAGACACTGGGTAAATAGTTTCAGTCAATTAAGGTGTGTACCTGTCACCTCCTCGTCACTTCTTTAAAATTGTATGTGGACCAGAATGTGCACTTAATGTTTGTTTCTTTATTGTTAGAATCGTCCGCCTTAATCCTAGAGGTTAATAGTAGATGTAGAGGAGGACAAACGTCTCCAGCACAAGCAGTTGAAGTTGGGACACAACGACCTCTTAGTCACAAGCACAAGTTCCAGCTGGCAGGTGTTCAGGTGAAGAGGGGAAAGTGCCCCGGGTGCATTTTTGAGTCTCCCCCTTTGTCCACCCTCCTTGTCCATGCGAGGATTCCTTCTGATGTTCGTGTGGGGAGTGGCTCACGGTTGTGCCAGCCGCTGTAACCACTCCTCTGAACTGTTTCTTATGCACCCACACGCTTTTCCAGCACTCTGTAAAACACACACACACACACACACACAAGCTAACGCACACATGCCTGACACACTCAGGGCTGACGTGGGCTGAGGTCTGAGCAGGGCTCCTTCTGGAACAGCTGGTCTCCATCTGTGGCTGCTGCTGCTTCCTGCTGCTGTGAGCACCGCGGCCGCTGAGAGGAACCGGACCAGCCCACAGCGTCCCATCCATGCGCCCCGTCCCACTCGCACTCAGACAGGCAGACTGACGAGCTAGTGGAGCCGTGTGCTGAGGCGGCAGCATGGACATCCTGACAGCCTGGGCGCTCACCAACCCGGCTGCGGCCCGGCTCCTCTGGGTCCTGCTTCTGGTGCTGGCCACGCTTTTGGTCTGGCTCGTCTTTTTCGGCTGCTACCGCTGGAACCAGAGCTCCTCGCCCTCCCTGGAGAGGTACCTGGCAGGTAGGTGGGCCCTCGGCTCTGTGTGGGTGTGTGGAGGCCCGTGATTGGCTCACAGCGTGACTGATGCTGCTGACTGTGTAGCTGCAACTTGAAGTCGGGCTCTGTTTTACTAGAAGGCACATTCAGTGGAAATGCTTCTCAGGCCCCAAGACTAGTAATTGAAAATTGTGTGTTTCCTTTCCAAGACTCCAGCGTCCACATTTTCCAGAAACTGCCAGCTCATGTTGACTCTGGCTTCCTTTTGTGGTTGGAACAGTTGGGTCCTAAATGTGCTGGGTACAATGGTCCTTTCATAGTCACACGTACAATAAAATGTGTTGAGCCGTCCACAGACTCCGACTTGAAGCTCTGAGGCTTCAGTGATTTGTAGATTTGCAGCGTGTGCATGCATGTAGTGACATAGGTTCCTTCTGTCATCTCGCCGCTGAATGCCTTCAAGTCGTAGCGAATCAGTTTGCCTTGAAGCATCACTACAACGTGACACCCGCTGCTCGTTATGCTTCACTCACTGACCCAGTTTCTCTCCACGCAGTGATGGTGACGCGGTCCAAGGCCAAGGCTCCGGCTCAGGTAAGACAGTGACAGGAGGGAGTGAGGCTGTTCTTGTGAACGTTCATGCCAACCACACGCACAGTCCCCACGGGCCGGAGCTGCTCCGTGATCAGGCAGCAGTGTCCGCGTCACCGTGTAATCCCGCTTCCAGACTTCAGAGGTCCTCATCTGCTTAAACATGTTTTCATCCACCGTGGTCCAACTTGTTCAGCCAGTTCTTTAGGTTAACGTATACTAGTCGTCACTGTAAACGTACACGTGTCTGCTGTGTGGCAAAAAGTTGTTCATTGTCTTTCTGCTTCTCAGGGAACGATCATGTTTGTTTAAACCTAACGTCACAAAATGACATTTTAAAGTCCAGATGTTCTGTAAACAACAGCTGGGAGGTTATAGCCTATATAAACCCAACTAATGGATGTGGTTAAAACTAACATATCGTCACATTAACCTTGTTTGTGTGATTTTTGTGTTCTTGAACATTGTGATATTTCAAAAACAACCCTCTTCCCAAACGTGTGTCTGAAAGCAGCAGTCGAGTGGAGTGCTGTTAATAGTGTGTGTGAAGACGCCAGGTCAGCAGAAGCGATAAGGCTCTGGATTCAAATGTGCCTCCAAAGATAAAACAAGGCTTCTGTGATCGGCGTTAGTCAAATTATGGCTGAAGGTTTAATGCGTTTCTGATCCGTTTCTTCTGTATGTTATAAAGCAGCTATGAAGATCATTTTAATGTGACTGGAGCCCTGTGATGTCCTCACATTAAGGGTTTAAGGCCGTATGAACAGCATGAACAGCTTCAGTGTGACAGTCATCACGTTCACAGGCGTCTCTGATGAATGTCACAGACTGAAAGTCACAGCTCCTGTATCAGACTGTGGCAGCAGTGAAGGTTTGAAGGTCGTCCATCTCGGGCCGTTGAGACCTTTCACCTTGAAACGCGTCCTGTTTTCACATCTGATGTCCTCAGTTCAGAGGAAGCGTTTTTACATCAGTACAGGAGGAACTGAAGCATCAAACAAAGAACACTGTTGGAACCAGAGGTTTCAGGTTTGACTGATCTGGGGACAGTGAGGCTGCAGACGACGTGAGCGCGACACAGACCATAATAGAAGTCCAACTGTTTCCAGCGCGTCGCCAGCGTTGCTGCAGTGTTTTACTGGGGGATCTGGGACGGAGCGTCCCTCGGTGTGTTTTGGCACAGACAGTATGAGGCCTGTTGGTGTGTGAAGAAGCACTGTGCCCTCATTGTGTGTGGGAGGTTGGAGAGACTCTCTGAAATGGCTGCATGATTGAAGCTCTTTGTCCCGTTGGCACTAAGATGCCGACAGACGTCCATTTCCAGGGACTGGACAAAGAAACATGAGGTTCCTGTCAGAGGAGCAGAACTACAACACTCAGATCAGCTCAGCAGGAGCTGTGGGCTTCAGGAGTGACGGCCTCACGTGCTCACTGCTCCGTGACTTCATTCTGTTTGCATGCGAACTTTCAGCTCAGCGAAAGAAAGGCTCGTTTTCAACATATCACCTCACAACCCCCTGGTTCTGACCCGGTCCAGGTTTATGGGATCAGAGGCTCATTGTGTAGTGTCCTGGAATGGAGGGCGTCCATGCTTGTCCTGTTAGGACCATCGCTCCATGCCAGGAAAAACAAAACAACATTTGTTTCCGCGGCCGCGCGACTCATGATCAGAGCCTCTGAACCGGGAATCCTTTGTCTGTCACAGCGGCCGCATACCAGCCTTTAAGTGTGTTTCATTAACCGCTCAGATGCACGTTGGAAAACTGGACTTTCCTTCAAGCAAACTGTGATAAATGTTTTGCTTTATTCATATCAGCTAAACACAATATGAAGAAAACGTCTTTCATTTCAGAAAAAGAAAAAGCCCAAAGAGAAGCCTGTGTCTGTGTCGGTGCCGTCAGTGGAGGTGGTGGCGGAGCAGAACGAGGCCTCTGGACCGGAACCGCCGTGTCCGGCAGTGAGGAAGAGGAAGAGACGAGCTCATAAAAACGGGCTGGAAACCGTGACTGCAGACAGGACACAGAAGGTGAAACCATGAGTCATTTTGTGCATCGCTGAATTCTAAAGGATTTATGCATGCATTTATGCATTATTTCATGCTTTTACACATATGAGTTACCTGGATTTCAACTGCTTATCAAGGATGCGGAATAAAGATCAAAGATAGAACTATTTGAAATAGATTGAGTTTAAAGCTGCAATAATCCGAGCTCCATGGCTCCATAGTGATGAGCCAGAACCCCCCCCCCCCCCCCCTCAATCATGAGGTGGAGCCACACAAACAGGCAATCTGTGCTCCATGTTGCCTTCATTATGTAATGGCCCAGACCCGCTGTTTCCAGATCAGCCCATCACAACTCAAACTTAAAAAAAGACCGACACAGAATAAACAAGTTGCAAAGTAGGAGACTGAATTCACGCGTTGACGTTTCTGTGACGATAACTCAGCAGTGGAAAGTTGGAGCGTCTCGTTGTTGAAGGTCACGGGAAGCGGTGACTCTCCTCCGTGTCTGCTTCCACGCGCCTCACGGATGCTGAGTCAGCACCGCTTGGTGGGAGGCGGCAGCGCCCACTTATCTCCACAAAGCATGTGCCAACTTCAACGAACGCCTTGGATCTAGACGCTTCCAGCCGCCGGTAGACAGGCCGTGATGCGTGGTTCACCAGTCGCAGTCTGCAGGGAGCGCTGAAGGTGCCCCTGACCTGAGATCAGTTCTCACATGCGCACCTTCTTCCTCCCGCCCTGATGCGCGCCTGCCTCCACATGTAGCGCTATTTCGGGAGGCTGCACGTTCCTCCCGTCGGTTCTGCCGTCCTGTCCGGTCCGGTCCGGTCCGGTCCGGCGCCTCCCGCTGCGGATGATGATGATGATGATGATGATGATGATGATGATGATGATGATGATGATGATGATGGAGGCTCTCTAACTTCGAATCGACCGACTTCGCCGCTGCACTGCGTGGATATTTGCGGCGGTTTGTCTGGTTCCGGAGCAGCAGTCGCTCTGGATGTTTCTGGGGTGAGTCAGCGTCAGATGGAGAATATTTATTATTCCTGTTTTGCCGCATCGCCGACACTGTTAATCACAAGGTTTAGCGTCCGACGACCTGCCGCGTCGGGACGCTTTGCGGGCGTTTTGCAGGCGAACCTGTTAAACTGCCGGTGAACGTGTTGTTCTCACGCGGATCCAGACGAAGAGCCCGGTTTCAGGTGTGGCGCTGCAGCGAAGCGCAGACTGGGTGCGGGTTGACGCGCGGCTGTGATTCGGGGACGGATCGAGCGTTGGCAGCTGATGATCAACAGATCCGCTCCTAACGAGGTGCATCAGTGTTTGCAGTGCTGAGGGACAGGAGGCAGAGGGGGAAGAAGCCTCTGTCAGCTGTCAGTGTGATTCAAACGCTCCCAGGCTCCATTCATACCAACACGGCTCAACTTTGCCCCATTTCCAAGTCCTGACACCTTCAGGAGCGTGCTCCCCGATGCTCTCCTGGTTGCCTGGTAACCACAGCTCACCATGATGCTTTGAGCCTGCTTGGACGTGGACGCAGGCCTACACCAGAGCACAGGACCTCTGTTGTAGTAGTTGTAACGTGTTCGTGAGAGGTGACGATGACATGTTTATTATGTCCATTAAAACAACTGATTCATTCAGGATGTCAGTGTGTGTGTACTGAACAGAGCAGATCAGAGTGAAGCCTCCCGACTCCTTCTCTGTGTAGGAGTCATGCATTTTTCATCTGATGTCTTTACTGTAGCTTCGGTTTTTTAAGCTGTACCTGCTTTTTGTATGAAGTAACACACTGCATTTTGCAGAAGCTGATTTAAATGCAGGCCCCAGTTTTACTGTAACTGGCTGCTCAAACAATGGCTAAATGCCTTTCCATTCAGAGCAGTTCCACATTTGTTAGGTGCAATATGCTCATTTTAATTTAGAACCTTCACACACTTTGACTAATATTGCATCATTTTACAGGAGATAAAATCACTAACCCTACTGCAGAACGGCAGTAACGAACAACAAGAAAGAATAGACAGAGCGCCGAGCTAATTCACAACAGTGTGAACCGCACTGTGGCCGCTGATGATCACTTCAGGGACCTCATTCCCCGCTGCTTCCAGTCAGAGAGGCGGTGGTGCAGCCATCGCCCCTTCGGAGCGCATCCTGTGTGCGGGATGCTCGCTGACTCAGCAGAAAAGGGAGCCGGGAGCGCGGCGGCGTTGCATCAGCAGCACCTGTTCCGCTCCTCAGTCACAGCGGCTCCGTGAACGCGTCAGGCCTCCACCTTCCCAACGCTGACGTCCGATAATAAGTGAAGCACATAGAAGTACAGAACTCCTTCAACAGCTGAGCGTTGGAAGTAAACGTTACATCTGTAACAGCTGGACGTCGCTGTGATTTTAAGAGCGATGCATTATGGGTATTTTAAGGTAACAGTTTGACACCGGTAACTGGAATATAATCATAGTCCGTTTAAAGTTTATAGTCCGCTTAATTATCTTGTAAAAAGCAAATTGCCAACGTCCCAACAAGATGAACGTAACGCAGTTCCGAAGAAGTAAGGTTTTACCTAAAGTCGTGGAAATGGGTACGTAAGCGACCGTTAAAGTCGGATGGCATCGGAGATAAGCTAGCGAAGTTAGCAACTAGCATCACAATGTTTGAAAGAGACGTAAACCTGTTGCTTCAAGCTAACGACGCTTTGTCTTCAGGTAGTCGGTGGCCGCCAACTGTGTTTTGATACAGACACAATCAACTTCAAATGTTTGATAGACTGAATTATTCATCATCAAGATGATCAGAGTCAGAGTGTCTGAGTGATTTAAAGATGCCTTCTGGAGGAGAAGTGGTTGAAAATGCCCCTGATGGGTTTTTGTTAGATCAGTGCATCATAACTAAACAATAGAAAATACACACGTTAGTTAAAACAGCTTTTTGGTGCTTGAATGTATGTTTAGGTTTGATTGTTGGCTCATTGTCTACAGTGCAGGTCATTACAGGTCAGACCATATTAATGATGACTGGTTTCATTGATGCAGACTATGGAGGAGCTGAAGGACAAGCCGAGGAGGAGGCCTCTGGTCAGAGCTGCATCAGAGGAGAGCTCCAGCGATCTGAGTGCACTAAGCTGCTCTCCGTCCCCCGGAGACACGCTGCCTTGGAACCTCCCCAAACACCATCGCATCAAGAGATCCAAGTCGGCCTCTGGAGACGTGCTGGACCCGGCAGAGCGAGCCGTCATCCGCATTGCAGGTATGTTTACATGTTCACACGTCGTCCTAAGTTTGTCTCTGCTCATTTTTATTGATGTTCAAGTCTAATTAGCAAACTTTGAGGCTAACAGTGGCTGGTGCTGGTCCTATTTATGCTGTCTGCAACCTCTACTGTGTTGCTTTGAGGTGTTTTTTCACATTTATCTGTGATGGTGAATGCAGTTATGTGGGTGTCTTCATCATGCAATAACTGACTGTTGATGAAATGAATGAAATGCCCACCATAAAGTTGGGAGGCTGAGCGTAAGGCCTGTGGTGTTCTCTGTTGAGGCTTTAGTGGAGATTAAATACAAATTGTCCCATAATTAAGTGTTTTGCTTCAGTGATATCAGGAAAACAAACCTCTTAGGTGTCCATGTTCTTGTATGAAGGTTTTACCTACAGTAGGTGCTTGGTTTGTAGACATTATTCACCCATTCATTCCCTGCATTGTACTGAGGCAGCTCCCTTTTAGTAGTTTCATTGCTCCTCTCACTAAGACTTTACACACTGGAATATTACCCCTCTCACTGTGCTCATACACTTCTGCTGTCGGGTCAAACTTCTAGGAGTGCTTCCTTATCCACCAGGGTGCTTCTCCACCTCATTAGCTGTCTGAACACTTGAGCAGGGCTCAGGTGGCGCGACCAGCTGTCTGAGCACATTCTGTGGCTGGTACTGAGTTCAGATTGTCTCCTAGGACATTGGAAGTGTACGGCTGACCTCCTCCTACCCCTCCCTGACTGTCTTCCCTATTGATTTGGTTAGGTGGGGTACTGCAGCAGTGTAGTGTGATGTTTTGTCTCTGGAGAACAACAAGTTGTCTTGTTAGCTTTCTGCCATAATGGTCCTGGTTCAATTCATTTTCCTTGTGCATCATTATTTGCTATCAGCTGTGGACAGTTTTTCCTGTAGTCTCTAGTCTTTATGACAGATTTGGCAGCTTTCTACCACGCAGGTTCATTGATGAGATGATTTGGGTGCGTATTCGTTTGTTGTTTGGAAGGTGTCTGTGGTTAATGATGTATCATTTTGGGTCTGGCTAAAAGCTAAAAGCTGGAGGTACAGACTGTTGCTAGCAGTGATCAGCCTCCTGCTTATAAGGCAGAACAGAGTTTTTGCTTTTTACAGAGTTGGCACTAGAGGCCAGTATGTAGCGCCAGATTCTTCTATCACTGTATCTTCATTCATAAGCACCTATTGTTTTTACGTATTGTAAACCTAATTGGTACCACAGCAACACTACCTGCTCACATTGGATCTGAAAACATAATGTAATTACAGCTCTGTGTAAATCTAATGTATATGTTGGTCTGGTTCAACCTCTAATAAATATATAAATGAGTTAATATTCAGACTGCCATATTGTGAGCAAGTCCTATACAATCAGTGACTACACAGGACTTAATGAATAGTGAGCAGGTGTTTTGTTCTTGTTATTTGCCAGTATTTTAGCTGAGAACATCAAATAGTGGCACAGGCTTGGCAGAAGCTTTGGTTTGGTGAGGTGTGGGAGGCCGGGTTGGCACCGCCGGCTGTCCCACCAGCCAAAGCCAGACAAGCCGGGAAAGCGAGGATTAATCTGAGACCATCCGGTGGCCAGCAATGGAAAACGCTGTTTTCCCTTCAGCCACACTGTTTTACAGCGAGAGTGAAGAATTAAACTTTATCTCCCTCCCTGACTGAGGAACGCTGTATTCTGTTGCTGCCCTGTGCGTCATCATTAACTGCTGGCATTCTTCACATTCCTGAACTGAAGGATTTATTCATGCAAATTTTGCAATTTGCAGTTTCATTCTATTCTCCAGAAAGCTGAGTAAACGCAAACTCCCAGATGTATGAGAAACAGATAACACATGCTTGTTTGCTCAGGCTGAGAGATATCTCTATTGCTGATTAGCTTGTTTATGTTCAACTTTTACTTTAAATGTTACTACACTATACGTTTTTGATGTGAAAAGGAAGCAGGTGAAATAGTAGTGGCCCCTTTGTTGATATGTGTGATCCAGCACTCGTCCAGTATGTTGTCTTGCTTTTAGCAGGTGTGGTTCTCTGGCCTTACTGCTTCAGTCCTGGAATATGACGTGACTTTGAGGAGTGTGTAAGTGTTTGGGGAATTTGCTTTGAATAATAGAGGATCTACTTGGTTTGCTTTGTCCCAGTTTCTCCAGTGGCAGGAACTGAAGTCACCCCACACCGCTCCGTCATTTGTTTTTTCACCCATGTGTGTCTGTCTGGGGTGGAGCTGGTCTGAGCCGTGTGTGTGTTTGTTGGATTTACTGCTCAGCCGCCGCTGGTATCAGTCGTGGTGGTGGGTGGTAGATTCTGTGCCTTTAAGAGGAGGGTCCGGCGTGTGCGTGGGTATTTCTCAAGCTGAGGAGGGGAGTGGTGGTGGTCTGGAATGAAACCTACAGCTTTAGAGGGAATACTGGACTGAGTGTGGGTGAGGAAGAGGTAGGTGGACAGACAGATAGGTGGACAGACAGCCAGGAGGGCTTTATCAGCGCTGAGGTAGCCAAAAGGGAGTACAGTGCCATTGGAAAGTTAAAAGGAAAGTTTGCAGTGAGAGGAAGGTGCCCTCACCCTAACTCAGTATCAGCTAGGCCATGTCCATGCCCATGTTTGACCCAGGTCAGCGGCTGCCAGAGGAGCAACACTATGTGCAAGCCTATGAGAACGTCAGGGAGAAGTATAAAGGTAACACTGCTCTTCTTCCGTGGTTGTACTGTTTTTAGACGATTACCATGGTGAGAGCATGCATAAATGGGAGGTGGGTGTGACACCATGACAGTATGTTGTAAACCTTGCTGACCTACTAGCATTAATCGGTTCCATATTGATCTGCACAGATGTGGAACAGCAAGTGTAAACTTCAAGTCCTGCTATGAAGACAGGTCCTCGTTATAGTTCAGCCTTCTTCTGTGGCGCTGCCTGATTCTCCTTATGCTCTGTGATGAATTTAGGAGGTTTTAAAAGAGGTCTGAGAGACAGGAGGTGAGGATGATGCCTGTTCTACTGGGGTCAGACAGTATCAGGTGAACAAGGTAGAATCATGTTATGTCTGCTTTTTACTTTTGATCTGAGTGTTTAGCATAAAGTGAAGCCTTGGGCAGTGTGGGATCACATGCATGTAGCACCTTGTTGAATGGTCAGTATATCATTGTAGACACTAGCTTGAATGAATAGTGGTTATTTACATGTGAGAAATGTAAAGCTCAGAAAACCTTTGGCCTAATTGACAGGTTTAGTTTAAACAAGTGACTCTGACTCATTCTCAGACTCAGCTCAAGTCGAAGCAGGTAGTTAACAGCCACATGTGGAGGTGGTTTGGTGAGAGCACTGGCTGCTCACCTGTTCCACTTGTCATCCACATGCAATAGGACACAAAGGAAGAGGCAGCTCCCGTCATGCAGAATCTTACTGTTCCTACACTACAATAGTACTACAATAGTACTTCCTATTGCGTATCCTTTCTAGTGTCTGTGTAACTGTGTTTGTGTATGTTCAGTCCGGTGGACACACTGTCATTAAGGTCCAATGCTCCGGTCTTGGGAACAGTATGGTTCCATCCTGATCATCAGCATTTCTTCCCATGCGGCTGCCTACTGTGTCTGTCACTGTGAGCGGGGCTCCTGCTGCGTTGCCATGGCAGCAGTCTGGGACTCTACCCCCTGTTATAACCTCTGCTCTCTGCCAACATCGCACTTCCGCGTCTTGCTGTTGTTGGTTTTTGGCATGTGATTGGTAGATAACTGGACATGCAGAATAAATTGATACTCCGGGGAAATTATCCTAAGTTAATCAAAGTTTACTCAGTTTGTTTTCCTAGTGTTTGAGGTAAATATGGGCTTATTGTTGTAGTGGTTGCCGTGAGATATTAGTTATTTTCTGTAGAACCTTATGTATATAAGTAAACTGATGAATTTCAGAAGTTCTATTTTTATAAAGTAACAGGTGAAATTCAGTTTCCTGTGAGAATGAATGTGTTTGAGGGGGGCGCTGTGTTGTTGTAGTAACTAAACAGATCTATTAGTGTAAAACCACGCAGCTCTGCTTTAAATACACACCACAAACATATCCCAGGGTTACTCAGCTGCCGGACGAGGCACAAGCGAAACAGACGTCTGATAGTTTGTTGCTCTGTTGCTCTGAGAGACTGCAACTATATATTCATGTACTCAGTATCACATCTAGTTTTCAGGAAAAGCTCGTCAGTAAACGCTGTTCATCGTAGGTTGAAAGTGGCATCAAGTGAACACCTGATCAGGTAAACTGAGAAACGAGAAGCATTCACATGAAACAGAAGAAATAAGGTTTCTCTTTTGCTAGACTCTCAACTGAACCTGTTTCAAGTTCACAGGATTGTAACCACAGTAACCTTTATGTGGGATGAGCTCATCTTTGTGTTTGCCCTGTAAAGTGGAGGTGTGCTGTGTCCCACTCCCTCCTTATTAAGAAGCCTAAAGTGCTGGGAACCCTGCAGCTACGTCTGATTGTGGGTTTAGGGTTAGGCTGATCTGGGAGCAGGTGTTTAGCTCCAGGTTGGGTCTGTGTGGGTCTCATGTAGACCAACGTGTTTGTGTGTGTAAATACCAGTGAGGTTCACGTCTAAATGTGCTGTGATGAGTCTGTCTTGTGAAGCACTCTGCAGAGAACCCCCTCCTCGCTTCACTTCCAGTTCGTCCCTCAGATCACTTTCATGCAACTCGAGCTCTAATTCCAAAATAGTAATGGTCACTGCAGGCACACTGTGCCCCGAGAAAATCAGACCTCAACATAGAACGGACTTCCTGTAGTATTTAATATCCTAAATCGGACATTTGTTGCTGTTTTAGCGGAGAGGGGATATAATTAAATGTAACACATGTGCTAATCAGTTTTGCGTAGTATTTCTTCCCCTCAGTTCTCTGCTCGCGGTCGCCTGCAGCTGCATCACGGGTTGCGTGTTCACTGGCTCTAGACCGGAGGGTCAGTCACGGAATACGATTCGTCTGCATGCTTGAGCACAGTTCGTTTAGAGGTTTAGCTCCTTCCCTGAGGGCGTCTGACCATCGACATCATCGTCGCTTCTCCTAAAAACCTGAGGTTCACCTCCGTGGACAGAGCCTGCACTGACAGAGGACATGCTCATATATATTGTGACATATGTTCGCACCTACGCTCGGCCTCGGCCTGTGCCGTCTGGGCGGCTCAGTGTACTGTGAATCATCCTGCATTCAGACGCTGCAGCAGTTTTCTCACCTGCCTGTGACTCCACAGGAGTTCATTGGGTCACCTTTTGGTTGCAGCTGAAACACATGATAACACACCCCATATTGTATATAAGGCAATCTAGTCTGAGATTATGATCATACATTATGTACTGAAGAGATTAGGAGCATGCATACAGTTAATGAGATGTAGACTCCTCTATCAGTACCCGATAAAGTGATAAAGATGTATCACTGTAATGCCCTGCATCAAAAATATAATAAGGTTCTTATATTCTCTGAATCCCTCTGAACTTCCAATCACTGTAGAGTGAATTCAGTCTGCAGGAAGGAGTAACAGGAAATGCTGTGACTGATTTGTGTTGGAGCAGTGGATTACTGTTCTCAAACAATTATGCAGCTCCACAGTGAAATATCTAACCTTCTCATTAGCTCTATTGAATCAGTTCAGCATCTCATGTCATGTATTTACTTTTTACTGAGGTATCAGTCACTGCTTCTACACAGCACAACCTCTAGCTTGTCTATAAGTGTCCTCACTGGTTTACTGTGTTGGGTCTCAGCCTACACCGTGCATCATTCATATCCCATATTGTCCATCAGGGAGCAGACAGAGCCTGGCTTCATGTCAGTCCGGGGCTGTGGAAGAGTGGTGCTAACACCCTGGTCCTCGCATGCTACAGTAAACCAGACCAATGTCAGGAATGCAAGGATTGAACCACTGGCACACACTTTATCTTTCAGCTTTGAGTCAGAGCAGCGATCCTGCCTTTTCAGTGTAACCCTGCCCTTCCCACTGTTTGCTTATAGATCCGTGTGCAGTGGATCTGTTGGGGTCATTTCACTGCAGTTTCTTTCCTCGCCTTAAAGTATGACTTCATTCAGGTGTTGTGTTACCATCTGAAGCTCTAGTGAAACATTTACAGACTTTACTAGACAGAGTTCATGGCGGTAAAGATAAAAACACGTCTGAAAAGAAATAACTCACTGTGGAATTTTGCACACATTCATTTTCTGGTGCCAAATATATCAGACTGGTTCAAGAGGTGCCACATTCAAATGTATTTATAATACTTTGTTTGGCTGATTTAAAAGCACTGTAGTGTTTGTGATGCAGACCACATGTTCAGATAATGGTTAGCTGGGTGTAGATGTCCACAGAGAGGCTTCTCAGCACCATAGAAGCTTTGTAATTTGTCATATCGCCTGTGTGTGTGTGTGTGTGAGAGGGAGGGTGTGGCTGCAGCAAACTGGCTATTTTTAGCAGGAGAAAGTTGACTCGTGTGTGTGTGTGTGTGTGTGTGTCTGTGTGTGTCTGTGTGTGTGTGTGTCTGTGTGTGTGTGTGTGTGTGTGTGTGTGTGTGTGTGTGTGTGTGTGTGTGTGTGTGTGTGTGTGTGTGTCTGTGTGTGTGTGTGTGTGTCTGTGCAGATGGGCTGTAACAACTGTGCAAGGAGTTTGATATCACTATAATGAATATAGACAGCGAGGGATGGACCCCGGGTGTCACCTCCTCTGACCCGTCTGATGGAGTAAACCTGGCACTGGTTTAGCGCAGCTGCCTCATCTGTGAACTGGTCAGTACAGCATCAAGTGACTGGTCTCCAAAATGGGAAGAACCACACCTCAAAGAGGGGAGTGATTAGAACACCAGGTTGAGGCCCATCCATGGTGATGATATTTGTTTAATTTAAGCATTTTCCCACCTGAGCGGCTCAGCTGGACGCGGGTACAAGATGAAGGATGACTGTGCGAGAGGGTGCGATCCCTGAGGCGGAGCGTTGAATTTAGCAGCACTCTGTTAGTGGAGAAAATAGGTTTCTGTTAAGTTATAAATCTGCTGGTGTCTGTAATTCATGTGAAGCCAAAGCTTTTTCATTCAAAACTGATCGTGAGTCTTCATTGAGTGCATAGTTGGAAAGTGTGAACCATTCACTGGACGACTTCTCATTATTTAATGTCTGTGCTCCGTCTGCAGACGTCACTGACTCAGTTCCCAGGACATTTACACACTGTATTGGATCTGAGTGGATCTAGAGGTTGACCACTGTTGACCACTAAACATTTAATTAGGAAAATGGAACCGGTCTGAACAAGTGGCCTTGATGTGTTTGACCATGTATTGTGTGGAGCAGTGATCAGTTAGATCACACAAAGGACTATTATAGTACATAAGGCTCTTACCAAAACAATGCACTGACTCAGCTGCAGTAACTGTGGAGTGGATGATCTGTTCTTTCCAAGATGCTCTGAGAAGGTTTTTCATATTATTCAGTAAATTTAAATGAGTAAAACATTTCCCCTTTAGTTTCATCAGGTTCCCAATTCACATACATTTTGGCGTGAACTTAAATCTTCTTCTCATTGTGCCTCACAAGCCACGTGCTGCATCCACAGGTCAACGTCTGAACTGCATGTGCATGTACATGTACGCTGTCACTCATACTCGGGCAGAGCTGACTTCAGACACGACACAAAGAGTCAGTCGCTGGAGACCTGAGGAGGCTGCTGAGTCAATAAGCATAACCTTCACTGTCATCCTTTAAAAAGCACCGCCGCTCCTCTAAAAAATTAAACCTTTCATGGCTCTTTGTTTATTGACAGTATCTCTATATATCTGCATTGGACGGAGTGACGGCAGTAACTGCAGCGGTGGAGGGAACACTCTGCTGCGTCATCTGAAGGCCCCTTTGCAGTACCACTTCATGAAAAATTCAAAATGTTCTCCAGTCCAAATTCAGTGACGGGGTCGTTTTGGGAGAGATAATGCTGAGTCACTTTTACATCCGGAAAGAGGAAAAATGATCATGTCAGGGGCCGTAATAGGTTAACAGGTTTATTATCACATTTTAACAATAAAAGAGAATGTGGTTCATCTTTACAATCACTGAACTCTGCAGGATTCTGCATGAGCTGCTGTGCTTGAATCCAGCTGTACTGTTGTGATGCTGTGATGAAGTGAGACTATTATTGGCTGAGGCACCACCCAGTGAAACACCATGAGGATGAGACAGGACAAGATCAGGGAGTGGTGGAGGAGGGAAGGAGGCAGCCTTCTTTCAGTTTCTCTGCTGACGGGGATTTAGTGCGAGTGGGCAAGGGAGAGAGAAAGAAAGGGAGTGAACAGAAACACTGAGCTGCCAACTCCTGTGGCAGCAGCGGAGCAGAGGCAGGAGAGGATCGAGCAGCCTGCAGTCAGCAGGCACCTTTGCATCCTCCGTCGCGGTGCTTCAGATCTCCGCTGACCTTGCAGAGCTCAGACGCCACTCTTTAAAGGGGAGCATGGATCCTGGAAGGTCTATCCAGCATGAGATCAGCTCTCTTAAAGGTACTCAGACTTTTTTCAGATTTCGCTTCCTTCGACACATTATATACTGTCAGGACCGCCTTGTTTTCCCACAATGCCTCTCTGCAAGGACTTCCTGTTTGTGTGGATGCAGGTTGAGTTCATTGAGTTATTATTTTAAATGAAAGAACTATAATCCCTCTAATCTGTAGTTGCTTTCTGGGTAAAACGAATGAAGAGCTTTTGTTCCCCTTTGTGTCCGGGCGTGACTAAGGGGTTGGACCCTGGGTCAGGGGCGAGCATTGTGCTGAGGTGGTGTGTTTTGTGAGCCACTGTGTGAGATGCGGTGGGAAGCTGCTGCATGCGGCACGTTAAATGCGTCTGCGCTGTGGGATGCGGAGCAGAGACGCTGCTGCAGAGCCGCCGCCGCTGCTGCTGCTGCTGCTGCTGCGCAGCGCTAACATCAGTCATACGGTCCAGTGTTGCTCTGTAGGACTGAGTGTGTGTGGGGTGTCCTCTGTCTGCTGCTGCAGCTTAGTTCAGTGTCTGAACAGGTGTTTGAATATTTTACTCAACTTCACATTTACTTTATACTAGTTTAAATACTTGCAGGCTGGATGTCTATGTCAGATGTTTTAGTTACTAACCAAAACCATGAAGTAGATTTACTCTGAAGGACCCTTCTTGTCTCTGCCACCCTGCAGATATTACGGTCTGCGTATTTCTATTCCCAGACTTTTTGACTTGTACAGGTGTCTTCTGCTTCCCAACAGGCTGTTCTGAGGCCACGGGTGGTGCGTTCAGTCTGCTTCTCGTTAGGATAAAGATGGAGCAGACTGAACCATAAAGGGACAAAGTGCCTCTAATTTGAGCAGACACAGCTTAACCAGACTGGTGAAAGTGGCTCAGCCCAACAGAGAGGCCCTTTAGAAGCTCTGAGGTTTGTCTGGAGTATTCCTGCCTGGCAAAATGTGGTAACCATTTGTCAGAGTTTTCCAGGCATTTAAATGATGCTGGAGAAGGATCTGAAGGAGTGCTGTCCACCCTCAGTGTTTTCCACAGGCCTTTGGAGACAAAGCGTCTTCGCTTCACTGAACGCTCCCAATGGAGTTACTTAATAGGTTGGACACTGCTTCAGACCAGTTCATTTGTAAGCATGTCATCACCTCGAGACCACTGCCACCATTATCCACTGCTGAGAGCTATTTTCAGGCACTTGGTACAGAATCACAGAAGCCTGTGGACAGTATCCTGCCTAATATCGCTCTCTTTCTCCTACTTGTGTCAACCAGACCCAGATCTTTGGCTCAGTTCCAGACGTATGCAGATCTCTGAGCACATTATTAAAAAAAAAAATTTCTTTTCTTTCTTTTCTTTTAGTTTTTGTATTAAATTATCTTTTTGATCACACAACAGGTGCTGGCATGCACAGAAACCTTTTATATTAATTTAATAATGATCCAAACTCCCAGCCTGTTAACTCTTAACCTGGTTTACCCTTTGTAGAGCTCTACCAGAAGTCGTGTGTGTGTGTGTTAAAGTGCATTCCAGCGCTCCTTCAGTTGTTGGTGGAAGAATAATGTCGAGGGTTTTAGGCATAGCAGGCCCAAACCAGGGCTATCCAGTTACAAAGGGGGTTTAGGGCAGGGGTCACTGCACTTGACCCCGGATGGTCTGATGTTACAGAGCGATGTGGCAAAGAAGCTTTATGACATTAAGAAGCTTCACAGTTTGGCATTTGGCATTTGGGAACACACAGTAGTGTGTGAGTGTGGTATTTATCGTGAAAAATACCATATTTTAGTGCAGAGTTATTTTCAGGTGGCATAAACTGATTTTATGTCTTGATGCTGTTTGGAGGTATACGCTTTGCACAACATGGCTCTGCTTAGTTCCATCTGGAGTGGATCATGAGTTAGGAATCTGAAACGCCAGTCAAATGCCAGTGGAAGCATCTGACAGCTACTGAGTCCTGCTGCTGATGAGACCAGGAGAGTGACATGTGAACCCTTCCGCCCTGAGCAGGACATGCAGACAGGATCTGTGTATCAGCAAACCTCCACACACACGTTGAGGAAATGAAGTGCAGGCCACGAACAGGTAGTAATGTGAACATTACTATCAAATAAGATCCCTGAGCTAAGTATAGACGTGCTGTCAGTGAGGCTGCCAGTCGTAGCGGGGAGGCCTCCTAACTCAGTTGATTTGATTACGCAACCTCATTAACTTCACGTTTCCTGTAATTATGAAAGGCCACTGCCTCCATAATTCGACACATCCTTAGTAATCCACTCCTTTCTCTAATCCTCCTCAGCGGAGCATAATCACGCTCTGTGAGCTTTGTTATGTCACACAAAGGGAACTCTGAGTGAAGGGATTGAAACCAGGTGACTCTTAAACCACTTTTAAACCGTTTGAGTGTGAGCTGTGCCCAAAGTGTCCAGAAGGTGGCACTGCGAGTGAAGCTACTGTTGACTGGCCTAAATGTGGTTAAATTCAGTTTATTTCGTTTTAAATCCTGTGGTCTGCTCATTAATCTGCATCTCATGCCATTAGTTCTGCTAAGGCCATTAAAACCTGCAGTAGCATCCAGTGACATCCCAGTCAGCAGTTGAAACGCCTTTTCTTCATTTTTACTGCCGTTGAACTTTTAAAGGGGTATTTCACTGTAAACCAAAGTACATATGCTCATTGCCTCTCCTTCTCTTTTGTCTTTGCTTCTAGGTAAGTTGCTGCTCCTGCCTTTCAATCAGTTTGTGGGTTTGTGGATCTTGGAGCTGGTAGAAGGTGGAACTTAAAGGGTGAGCGTGTGATGGATGTGCGGTGCATCATCGCTGGTTTATCCTGGTTGGCTTCCTGTTTTTTTGTACTATTGTTTAGTTTGATTTCAGTTTATATGAGGCTCCACATATAAACATTTGCCGATATCTCTGTCCCTGTTTGATCCCAAGTTATTTCCACTTGTTACACAAGCTTTGTATATGATGTGGCCTAAAAATAAAGGCAGCTTTTATTTGACACAGTAATGATGGTGGCTGCAGTGGCTGTCCTGTTGTTGTGCATGAGAGCCAACGACAGGATGTTTGCTGTATTTTTGCCATCGTTCCTGACGTGCTCTTTGATCTGATGCCAAGCTAAGTGAATCATCTTCATATGATCTACAGCTCAGGGCAGCGTCTCTGCAGCCGCTGGGGTTAAAGATTTCAGTAGAGACACAGTGTCCTGGTCTCTCTTATGTGTGAGAGTGAGGCTAAAACTAACATTTTATTAAAAAAAAAAAAACAAAAGATGGAAATGGAAAATATTTTTGATATTGCCGCTCCTTGGTTTCCCACACACAATACACATGCACTATGTTTTGATTATGCAACTGTCCAGACTTGGTTGCATCCATGTATTAAGGCCAAGACATACTCTTCAATTTGTTGCCTCTCCCACCCACTGGCAATTAAGTTGGACAGTAATTGTAAGTTGCTGTATAAAGCCGTCATCGCTGGCCTTTTCCAGAACTTGCCTGGCATGAGATGAAGTTCTAAAAGCTGCAGGGGCTGTTTGTTTGCCAGCCCTCACTGCAGGCAAAACAGCTGAGCACAGCCAGCAAGGCGCCCCACTGGATGAAAACAGTCTGCTCCTTCCTCCTGGGACTTCTTCTTTGTATTTTTGTCATAGTCATATAAAAAGGAGAGGAGAATATAGAGCCACAGTCAGGAGCTGAGGGAGGGGGGGGGGGGGGGGGTGAAGGAGCCCCTTTCACACTGTCAGCTTTGGGTTTATGAGGGGGTTGAGCTGATATATAGGACTCCACTAATGGCACCTCACACACATCAAGCTGACAATAAAGTTTGCTGGACCAAAGAGGATTGTAGCTATAGGCGTGTCGTGCATGGCAAGAGATTCTTCTTCTTCTGGTATTTGTGCATCTCAGAGGTTGAGTTTGCTCTAATGAGTTGTTACTGAACTTGAAAAGCTGAAGCACTGAGGTTTTCAGATTAAGGCGTGGCAGCCTCCACGGAGGAAGAAGCCACTTGAATGTAAACTGTAGAGGCAATTTAAAGCTCTTTCAGGTGAGTGTCCATGTTGGATCCTACCTGATGAGGTGTTTTAGTGCCGACAAGCAAAACTCCACAGCTAAAGCTTAAAAATATCAATAAAATGACAAAACGTTGTTGCACCATAATCCACATCGCTGGCTGTTGATCGGGAATGTTCAGTATGTAGTAAACAATTCCTGCTTCGCTTGTAAATCCCTAAATGACTATTTCAGGGGAAGTTTGGAGCTATGAGGAAGCGTGGCCAACAGGAGGGTGTGGATGGCTGCGCTCAGATCAGTGGCAGAGGTACCGTTCTGGTGCTGCTCCCTGTTAAAGCGCTTGGTATTTGTTGGGGTTCTGATGCATAGCAACATAAAAGGATGCCACCGCCAAGATAATGTCCAAGCACAGCTCATCCTCCATCAGCCCTGTTGCCAAGTTATGATGGTTTTATCATGAGAAGCCTTTGGACCGTGCTCTGTGGTTTGTGGTGATGAACCACTGAATGACTTTCACTTCCAGGAAGATTCAGACAGTTTTTTATGTTGCCAGTAGCGATGATATCGCCTCTGACCACTGTTCTGGCCCCGCACTCTATACTTTATATGGTGTTTCACGTTTCTATGGTTACGGGCCTGTCCAGCAGCGCCCTGGCATGGATTGATGAGTCACTGCTACGGACACACACACACACACACACACACACACACACACACACACACACACACACACACACACACACACACACACACACACAGTTTCCTCCTGCTCTGTTGCTATGGTGTGGTTCCTCTTACTTCTATTTAGGTTCAGATTTGGCACCTCTGAAGTCACACTTATCCATCAGCCGTTTCCAAGTGGCCCGTTTCAGATGAGCAGCCGTTGAGCCTTTGTGAAGTTCTGTTTTCTTTGCTCCAGCAGTTTGCAGTCCTCTCTCTCTCTCACCACTGCAGCTGCTGCGTGTCGTCCTTTTCTCTGAAGGCTCAGTGTTTTTCCAGAGTGATGGGAGCGTTCATGAGCTGCTCCTTGTGCCATCAGCTCCGTTGCCCTTTGAGCAGCTCATGTTCCACTGCTTTATCCTGTTGGGGATTAGTGTATTCCAGACTTTCCTCCTAAAAAGTCTCATTGAGTGACATGGGAAAATGTAAGAATTGCCCAATTCCAATTAGACAGTTTTGAATTCTTCACATTCTGTGGCCCACACCTAAATGCTCCTACGTGTCAGAAATGAAGCAACACTCTGCACACTGAGCGTCCTGTTCAGCAGCCATGTTGGATTGTTCACATGGCCTCAAGACAATTCCTTCAATTTTACCCCTACAGTAGGTAAAGCCTTAGTTCAGAACAGAGCAAGACACGTAGCAGCGTTTTTGTACCTGGGAGACAGTTTATCAGAAGAATTATTTAGAAGAACGTTTCTCTGAATGATAAAATGTGACTGTGGAGAGCTGATCACCATGCGTGAGCATTGTTTTTCTCTGCTCTATTTCCAAATGTCGAAATGCAGAACTGCATTTAACAACTTGGAAGAGACTCCTATAGCTTAAATTAGTGGCCATAAAGTATGTGGTGGAATGCAGAGACGTGTGTGGCTGCCAGAGTTGAACTGCTTGTTCTGAATAACTGTCACCGTGATCTGGTCTCGTCCTCTGCCTCCTCCTCCGTCATGTCTGTAGGGGGACGCAGTGAAAAGCTTTTTTTATGTCCTGCCATGTTTTAGGACTCGGTGTGTGTTTCATGGTAACAGACTCACATCAGCTCAACACTGTGGCTCCAGTGGTTTTTCCATCCAGTCCTCACTTTAGGTTGTTTCCACATAGAATTTTATTTCCCTTTTGGCTGATAATGGCCTTTATTGTTCATGTGCGCCCTGGCGTTGAATCAAACACCTCGGTGCTGCTTATTCAACACAAAGGCTTCGGTCTCTAACTGGAGCTGTCGGAGGTTTGACGCAGGTACAGACGCTTTCATCTTTCTCCATCTGTGATTCAGTGGTAGAAACCAAACAAAGCTCTGTTGCTGCGGCGGTTCTATTTGACTTGGAGCCACAGAACAGGTAATTCAAAGCACCTGCAGATAAAGTCTGCGTCCAATGAAGCAACTCGCTACAGGACGTGAGGTTTTAGATAGAGGTGGAGCCGATGGATGCGTTTCTTCTAACGCAAGCGTTTTTATCTGCTGTCCAAACATCTGCAGCCATATTCAAGACTTATGAGTCTCCCTCAGACGTCTTTCTTACTGCTTCATATCACTGTGACAGGTTATCAGAATACCAGAGAACTGGCAGCACCTTTACCTGGAACAAGCTGCAGAGGAGGCTCATCTGGCAAAACAAAATACCTGCAGTGAGGGCATTCACATCCTCAAGGTTCTGTGTTGAAAAAGGTCCCAGATATGGAAGCTGACAGGACGTTCTACTGTGTGTGTGTGTGTGTGTGTGTGTGTGTGTGTGTGTGTGTGTGTGTGTGTGTGTGTGTGTGTGTGTGTGTGTGTGTGTGATCTACACACTGAACGCCACAGCCAAACTGTAAGAATTATTGCCTAATGCTGTTGAAGCCAGACTTGCTGGAGTCCGTATCTCCTCCTCTGCTGAGCCGCCATGAAACATTGCTCTCAGTAGAAAAGGAATCTGTTTCGCATTTATTCTGTTGACACACGCTGACATATTACCAGGCAAAGGGTGATTTTCATTAAGGGAATTATAAAATGGTTGCAAAGGATTTATTATAACAGCAACAGCTGGAAGAGAACAGTGATGCCACATGTCTCTTTGCAAAACTTTGGGTTTCATCACTTTTCCCTGTTGTCTGCTCACAGTCTGGATCTGCAGAGGGCACTGCATCATGGGCTCTGCTGTACAGTGTGTGGGTTTTCATTGCAGCATGTCATTAATAGGTAAAGAGGAGAGAAGTGTCTTTTTTTTTAAACCTTCTCTTTGTAATTTTAGCTGTTGTTATCCTGGACTCCATAGTTTTTGATCTAGTTGAGTAACAGACTCAAACACAGACACACTTGTCTTGTCGACTTGATGCCTTTTACTCACTTGGCTGGTTGGAGATGTGGGCGGTTGGAAGAGAATCAGGGACTCCATCAATTTGCACAAAGCTTTAGGGTGTGGATTGACATTTGTTTATTAACTGATGAACTACTAGAGTTTCCACAGGAGGAAGTCTAAATGTTGCATTTGTCATGTTTCATTTTCAAGTAGTCTTTACATTCACCTAATTCCATGTGGATGGTTTTGTGTTTGTACATAAATGAGCCTAATTCTGCCACCTGCTGGAGCAAAATGCAATCTGCTGCAGTAATATTCTATTTGATTTACAGACTGCCTGCATGTTGGATAGACCCAGTCAAGTCATTCCATTTGTCATAGAAACGTTGGAAAATGACAAATACATCTATGTCGCTATTGATGAAGAGTTCCACCAGATGGTGCATTAACTCACAGCTGGGCTTTACCTTCCGCCGCCACTCTGAGGACTTTCCATTGTCAGGCTGATATGTGACTAAGCAGACTCTGGGAAATGTGAGTCCAATTAAACCACCCGCAACTTTTTCTGCTGGTCCCTCTGCAAGAAGGGCAAAGCAGCGGAGCAGTCCAGATGTGAACATGTGGCAGTTGCCACCTTCCATCTGCCCTCGGAGTTTTAGCCCAGCCTGCATTCAATGTAAACTCCAACATTTAAAAAGACCTTTCTGCCGTTGAGTAGCAGAATAGGACCCCAGCAGCAGCAGCAGCAGCACACAGAGCTACAGAGTAGTCTGTTATATGACTTAGCCACAAATAATCAGTTGAGCTACGATGGAAACGAATTATCCTAGAGACTTCATGGAGGCTTTGATTCAACATGGCCAAGGTAGGAGCTCTGTGTTAGAACAGTTCTGTCGTCTCTCCAAAAGGTGTCAGCACAGAATACATGAGGCGGAGTGTCTGTTGTGAGAGGATGAGGCAGGTATGGGTGTGGCTCTTATCTGCAGGCTTGGGTGTGTGATGAAGCCTGTTTGAGGTGTTGTTTAACAGGAGGATGTCCTGTCTGGTTTGTTTCATTGGGGTTTACGTTGATCCCACATATACAGCAAAGGTTTATTTAGTGAATGAGACTAAAGCAAATTATAGTCCACAACTTTACACGGAGGCCCGAGTTAGACACCACCCACAGTGCCTGTGGGAGTGGGATCATGTTCCCTGCTGTTGGACCGGGGGGTGTAGGCGGTGGGAAGGCCCTTGACTGGCTGCTCTGTGTCACAGCATCACGGTGCCTGCGCTTAGAAATAATGCACAGCTGCAAAACATGCTTGAAGCCACAGTGTAAGACAGTTTTAGGCTGGATTTGTTTTTTATAGCGAGGGTACGGTGACAGAAAGGAGCAAACCAAAAATGTCTCCTACTGAAGAGGCGCCCTGTAAATCAGACCAGGTCAAAGGTCCTGTGTTCCATGCTTCAGTGAAGGGGTTTTGACCTTAGAACATTAATGGCTCTGCACAGAATCAGTGTTTGAAACATTGTGTTGGTTGAGTCACATGCTACAGTTTTACTTTAGTTCATCCGTTCCTATGTATCTGAACGGTTTGTCCTGGAACTGGTCACGGATGCTGGAGCCTGACTGGGCGAAGAACCGTCTGCACTGGTTCACAGGAGCCGGTTCAGTTAATAAAAAGCTGCAGCTGAGCTTTATAAAACACACAAAGCTAGCCAGTGTAATGTCTGAGGAGTTAATTCAAGTCAAGCTGTTGCTTAACAATAGTTCTGATCTTTCTACGCTGTAGCGCTGTGGCGTGATGTTCTGACTGTTATAACTACAAGCCGTTATGTTTTATTAATAAGATCTTGCGTCTCCTACTCAGACTAATTGCTGCGGGAGTCGTATGGTCATAGTGTATGATCCATATCCTGTGCACATTACGGAGCCGTTTCCAACTTTTTATAGCTTTCACAGAGAAGCCTTTGTTAAAGTAGCTCACTGGCAAAACGATCTTTTCCGCTCTTTGTGTAAATCCAGTAAGAAAAAGTGACTCTGGGAGTTTCTGCAGCCGTGCACGCATGGATTCTGTCCAGCGGCGCTCGTCAAACCACCAGGCATGAGATGCTGTTTCCACTGAAAGCCTCACAAATGATTTGAACTCGCAGCGCTGTCTGCGTCGTGCTCCCCAGCCGTGCCTCCACTTCTCTTTTTTTGCCTGCTTTCTCAGCACGCCCCCCTGGTTTTGTTCCGAACACAATGTCGTGGGGTCAGATCTGACTCCTTGGCAGTTGCCTATTTCCTCTAAAAGTTGTGAAGACGCTGAGCGAAGATGGACCTGTGCTGCTGCTTCTGTTCAGGACCACCACACGGTACGCTAGATTTTTTTCTTAACAGGACCTTCCTGATCTTAGACTCTGCCACAGGATGGTGCAGCAGCAGTCAGCGGTTTAAATTCTTGCCTTTTGCCATGTGAGCCGAGTGCCACTCCCAGCTGCAGGATTTCCTTTGGAGGCTGTAGGTTTAAAACCATCTTTGATTTTCTGTTTACTCTTCCCATAATGATGAGATTTCCGTGTAGTCATGAATGACTGTGGCTTTCTCATTGACATTAAGTGACCAAACGTACAGACTGTGTGCTTATTAAGTTTGTCTTTATTACTTTTGCCGGAGCATTCGGAGTCGGTACCATAATATGGGAGTCATTGAGCAAATGCATACCATGTGAGGCGGGTGGGAGTGGGACTGGCTGGCTCCTCCCATGAAGGAGTGGTGGGCTTTATTTACTCCAGACGTCTTTCCTGCTCCCTGCTTCTTCCCCTTTGCTCAGTTTTCACTGTGACTAATTGGCAATTCCAGCGGCCAGTTTCTCCGGCTTTGAGGATCGGGCTGACATTATCAGACTGGCAGCACGTTGGAACCACCACATCTTCTCACAATGAGTTTTTGAGTCTCTGTTAAGGAATTAGTCACACAAATACCACACGTGTTTCATTTGGACCTGCACATCAGGGGAGTGTATTTGTGATTACACAGTTTCCTCATGCCAAACGCAGGTTGAGGTCTCCGTTGTAGCGTCTATTTCTGTTTGTCTGATGGAGCTCTGTTGGTGTCTGACATTTCATTGCTGTCATTCGTGGTGTTTGGTTTCAGAGACGCACCGTGATTTTTACAGTAACAGTTAAGGAGATTCCTCCAGTGTCAAGGGCTCGCTGTCCTCTGACGGCTTAGACAGGACGACTAAGCACAGAAAACAAAGGGCACGTTCTTTAATGCAACTCCTTAAATTACTCAGACAGGTGTTTTCTTACACATAATGAGCAGCAGGAGTCATAACTGAGTGTCAGGTCCTTAAAGCCGCCCTTGTCAGACGGGACTGGGTCTAGTTTGAGAACTTCCCTCAAGGCTCTTTACTGTAATCACTATAATAAACGGGCTGAGGAAGAATGAAAAGCATTCATTCAAGGGTTAAAAGCAGCAGCTGCTTTTTCAGAGAAAATAGTTGATGGTAAAACAGTTAAATGGGATTGTGAGGAGGCATTGGGTGCGCTGTCCAAGCATATGGAAATAATCAGCGTTTACAGAAACGTACTGTAGTAAAGTTATATAATGAGTGGATAGTTAGTGGATTGTGTGAGGGGAAAAAGCACAACATGTGAAAGCATGGCTTCAGTATAAACATTCAGAGGAGGAAGGGTTGGTCCTGGATGGTCTGGGACCCATAAACCAGCCTGGAAAATAACTGCAAGTGGCTTCAGTGGCTAACAGAAAAATGAGTTGGAAACTTTGACTCTGGCTGGAGGTGGATCTCGCTCGCTGCTTTAACTTATCAGGGCTGAACCGAGCCTCGTGTATTATGACCTGCTGCAGATAAGCTGCAAAGGAAAGTGGAAGACGAGCGCTGTTTCAAAGCAACGCCAATTGTTCGACTGAAGAACAGAGCAAACGCAGCAGGGGCGAGGGAGGGAGGGAGGGAGGGAGGGAGACGGGGGAGGGCAGCCGGCCAGTTGTGAGACGACTGAGTCACGGCGAGGAGGGAGGAGGGAGGGGAGCCGCTTCGCCCGTCGTCCTCTCAGTCCCCGACGGCTCGGCTGCAGCGCTGCGTTTAAAGTCCGGGATGACACCACCCCCCTAGGCTCCCCCTCCCCCTCCTGCCCCTCACCTTTCACCCCCTCCCCAGCGCTCCCACCTGCCTTCAGAGCCCGGGACGCTCCACTTTGCAGCGGGCCCAATGCCGGCGGGCCCCCCTGGAGCCGTGTTCCCGGCCCTGGTGGTCGTGGGCCACGTTGTCACCTTGATCGTAGTCTGGCAGTGGAGAACGCGCAGGAAGGAAGGTAAGACACGGGACTCGTGACCGGCCGCCGGTGCGTCGCCGCTGCCTTGCTCGCCGGCCGGCCGGCCGCGTTGCTCTGCGCTGCCTCGTGCCGTGTGTTTTTCACCGCTCGCTCGCTCGCGTCGCCTCTCACTCCCCCTGTTTTTTTCCCTCGCGGCTCCGCTTCCTGTACCGTGGACATGTTCAGTTAACCCCGTAAGCGCCGGCTGCAGCCTGACGGCGCTGCAGCGGCAGCTTCGAGGTCTGTGGGGAGCGGCGCCTTCGTCACAGCCTCGACCTGCCCACCTCTGCTGGAGGGGGGGGGGGGGCTTTAAATGGTGACTTTAAGAACTTCTCCATCCCCTCATTCTTGTGGTTCTAACTCTTAAAGTGAGTTTAGGTTCTGAACGTGGTTGCTGGTTTCTCTTAGACATGTTTGTAGAATCAGGCGTTAAGCATTTCCTGTAAACTGACCTACATGTGCTGCTGTGCGATGCATTAAGAAGCTGCTTAGCTTCAAGCATGTGTTGCTTCCAGAGTCACCAGACACACCTTGTCATAAAGGAGACTGTCAACACTGCAGGCGACACACCCTCAGGCAGGAAAAAGGGCATTTGACTGACATTCTGCCGTGCTTTTAACCCTCGAGACTCTAAACCTGTTTGTCCAACCTTCACACCAGCAGGTCACTGTGGGCAATGGAGCTGCTGAAACAATGAAGTAGAGCGAGGTGTGTTGTGGTTGGAGTGGCACACGCCTTCTTTAATGGTTTGGATGTTTTGCTGAGGTGAAACCTGGTCAGACTTTTCCTTATTGTCCCCAGTGGGTTGTGGAGTGTGGTAAAGCTAACGATGCCTTCCAGTGGAAGTCACAGGACACGCCTTGTGCAGATAAGTAGTTTTCAAAACACTGAACTGCCTGGGGTTTATTATGAAGAGTCAATGTCACAGCAATGATAAGTCAGAAGAAGAAACGCACAGAATGTTCTGTCCGCTTCATCCACCTCTTTCCTTCAGACGCTTCAGTGCAGGCACACGGTGCAGCCCTGATCCACTGGTGGATGACAGGCACACGTTACAGAGCAGACTTAGGCCCACCATGTCTGCCTTCTGTCCACATGCAGCCATTTTGCACGGGATCTGCTTTCAGGCTCGCTGCAGTGCAGACAATGGGTCCACGGGGCTCGTGTTCCCTCTCAGCAGCGTCTGTTTGAATGTTTAATGCTGTGTAACAGAGGCGACGTGTCCACATCGATCTCTGGCTGGAAACCGCTGTTTACATTAAGGTCACAGCGTCTGCAGCAACGCGCTGCCTTTGACGCAGGCTGAAGGTGAAAGTGGGTAAAAGGGCCTCAACCCGGAGCCAGGTTTATAAAAAGCCGGCGGTGCCGCACGCGCTGGGGCTGAAGCTGAACCGGACCCTGGGGACGGTGGACTGTGTCCTGGATACCGTCATAACAAACCCCAGGACCTGTTTGGTTTTCCCTCACGTGGCCTCATGACGGCCTTCTGGACCTTGAAGGAATCCGAGGCTCTGTGGGTGGACACATAATTAAGTCCTTTGCTCATCTGCTGTAGTTTCTATGAGTCCCAATCTGATCCGAGTGCTGCTGTTCCTTTGTGAGACTTCGTACAAAGCTTTATTGAGCCGTTGCCTCGCGCTGCGTGTCTGGTTGAGGACACACCCAGTTTAGCTCCAGTGTTGTGTGGTGACACAGCAGATGGGCAGCGGAACCACAGCTATATCCAGCCCACTGTGGCGCTGGTTCTGCGTTTGGGCCCGTGATCTGCAGCGGTGACTCACTTTCCTGCCTCTCGGGTGGTGCTAATCACAGCCCTGAGGAGGGAGGATCTCCCACTGGAGCTGTGCCTTTTCACCAGTTACAGCCGTTATCACTGAAACGCTGCGCGTCCTCACATGCCCTCAACAATAGAAACACAATGCCCGCTGGTGCTTTGATGCTCCGCTTGGTCCCATTCACGCAGCAGTGGATGAGTCGAGGCTCAGGTCCGGCCCGGCCCGTGTTTACGTTTCTACGGGAGACGAACCGCTGAAGTGCGTTCGATGCTTGGTTAAAACATTCCCTGTAACTTTATGATTCTGAAAAGAAGCGTCACCGGTTTGTTTGTTTGCATAATTAATTCATGGTTTCATTTAAGGGTGTTTTATCTTTTAAATACTGGCTGTGTCTTTGCTGCCACATTTGCATGTTATTCAATAGCACTGCTGTGAATTAAGCAAATGGATTTGTTCTCACGCCTGCTGTACTTTGACTGTTTTTCATCCAGCGAATGATCTAAACTTTAGCATAACGACAGTTCATGTTATGAAGCTTTTTCTCTTGTACCCGGTGACATTTTGAACACGCTTTCCAAATCCTAAATAACTAGAATAACTAGTGGTGCTGCTCTAAGGCGGTTCTGGAGCCTCTGCGTCAGTCTGACACGCATTCAGTCCCATGGCTTAAAAATAAGCCAGCACCTGCACATGAATGTGAAGCATTTCTCATTGTTAGAGAAAAAAGTGAAACAGGGCTCCGCTTTCGGAGTTATTTATTACCCACAGCTGCGTGGGGGTGGGGGCGCAGTGACGGATTTACAACCCGCGGGTAAACGCTGCACACGGAGCCCGTCGGAGGCCGCGTTTAAACGGGTTCCCTGAACGCAGCCTGCTTCGCGTTAGGAGGTTTGTGTAACGTAAGAGGCGCAAACTCCACGCGCGCTCACAGTGAGCGGCGGCGTCGGGTCCACAGCGCGCGCAGCTCCGCGCCGTGGACCTCGGGGACGTCCCTCCCAGTCCGGATGGCACGCGACATTACGCGTTACGCACGAAGACGGCGGCTCGCGATGGAGCGGCTCCGCTCCTCCGAACCAAACAAAGAGGGGCTGCACGAGGTCCCTGCAATCTGACACCACGGCTTTTTCTCCTCCGTGTTCAGTTAAAGGACAGACGAAAGTTTTTGGGGGGTGGAACCGCGCGTGAGACGGACGAGTGAGGGGGCGTCGACAGCAGAGTCCAGCGCGCGCCGCGTTTACGCGCGACTCAGAGGCAGCGGGATGGCGGGAGCGGAGGATGCGGTGCGGGCGGCGCTGCCGTGCTGGTACGGAGGCCTGGGGCGGGACGGCGTTTACCGGCGAACCGACTACATCCACGAGATGAGCTGCGCGCAGGTGGGCTCCCACCTGTACCGCCGGATGTGCTGCGCAGGTAGGTCCGCGCGCCGCGCCGCGTCCGTCCGCGGAGGAGGAGGAGGTTCTGGTTGGGAGGGGCTGGTGGTGCTGGTCTGCTCCACCCACCGCACCCACCGCACCGCACCGCACCGCACCGAGGCTCAAAGCAGGGGTCATCAGAGCTCAAGAATTAATTCTATAGACAATATTATTAAACGTATTATTAAGTTTATTTAATTGCAATATAATAATTTAGGCATTTGAATATTACACATCTTCTTGGCTGTGCAGAAACTCTGGTTTTCCATCGTTTTTTACTCTTTCTCTTTTTTTACTTACTCAGTTTTTCCACGGCCTGTGTGTGAACGCTCTTCAGATTGAGTTGACTCTAACATGATATTCACCTTAAGCTACAGGCACAGTGTCATTCAGACAGGTTGACGTGCACACACTGCTGACGGAGCCACACCTCTTCATATATTTGCCGTTGACATTTGAATGCACCAACTGTCAGCGACTCCGGCTAATGAGGGCCTTTTTTGACGTGTTGACGTACTAATAATGCCCTGTGATGCGATGGTCCGTCTGTAATTTCTCATAAATATCTGTATTTTCCTCCACACAGACATTTTATTGCTGTGAGAAGTCTCCTTCATATTTGGTGTTTTCCAGAGGTTTGGAGCCACAGCCTCTCTCTTGTAAACACGACGCCGATGTGCTGCCAGCGTCCGTGTTCTTTTAGAAATCATTTCCCACAATGGGAAGTGACCGTCCATAAACAGGCGTAAACACGAGGCCCTCGGGGACCTGGACCTTCTCTACAGTAGCTGGAGCTGTGACTCAGCGAGATGGTTTCCAGTTACTGGTTAGAAATTAGAGAAGATTATAGTGAAGCTTGACGTTCAGCCTTCATGTCTCTAGTGCAGCTTTTTAACAGAAGAGGGAGACAAATCTTAGAGTTAAAGGCTCATCATCTCTTAATTGACGTTGGCTCTCATATCATGCTCATAAATCCAGCAATTATCCAAATAGTTTATTACCACAAGACTGTAAACACCACGTGTTGCTCATTACACGTGTCTTTGATCATGATTCTCATTGCAACACTGAGCCGGAGTCTTTTTAGAGTGATGGGTAGAGAACACAATGTGAAGAACTTTAGGGACAAGTTTAAATGCCATTTCCCAAAAAATTTCTGTGTGGTTGTTTCACTGTGTGGAAGTGTTAGAGTCGGAGTTTGAGGGATAAATTCCACAGCTGTAAAAGCAGCCTGAGAGATGCGTTTACTGCCCCCATGCATTCTTTCATAATCGCTCCTCTGCCAGCGTCAGGTTTGATCTGCTCTATAATTCACCATGACCTTATCTTGGCAAAGCTCCTCCGTGAACCGTCCAGCGCTTCCCCCCCCCACCCCCCACTCCCACCCCCCATCGTAAACCCGCTCAGAACCTGCGGAGCAGATGACACCAGTGCTGTCTCACATTCCAGGCCTCCGTGGGACAGAACCACATGCCGTCACTTGCGCTGACGAGCCGGCAGTCAGTGGGACGGGTCCGAGGCTCCCCCTGTCAGTGAGGAGGGCGTGTGCGCCCGGAGCAGGAATGCCAGACCTGCTTTTCACGGTGGAGCCGCCATCGTAAACCTCCCATCGGCCCTGATTACGCTGGTTTATCACTGCGTTATCAGTGGGAGGGGATGGAAACGGCCGCGTCGCACTGCAGCGGGTCTGAAACCAGGCTGTCACAGGAACAGGCCGCGGTCCTTCAGTGTTTATACAAGATTAGGATTTTAATTAATGAACCGAAACACATGCGTCATTGCATCATGGGCACAAAGTTGTGTATTTAGACTTCAGGCTGCTTCTCTTCAACGGCCTTTGCAGATGAATGTGTAAATAAGACATTCAGGAGTAAAGGGATTGGATGTCGGTGTGACGGTCGGAGGGTTGAGGTCGTATCTGCAGCTTCCACCTCAAGTCCCAACAAGCCGCCTCCCTGTGAAAGCATCCAAAGCATCTCCTCTGTCAGAAGCTGCACAGAACGCAGCGTCTGCAGTGGAAGGTGCTGCAGGCGTGGAGGAGCACGTGTGTGAGTGCTGCTCAGCTTCAGCTGATTGAAGCTGAGGAACAAGTGTCGCGTCCTGTCTGCTCCGCTGCACATAGACACACTTTGTTCTGCCACTCACAAACAGCTACAACGGGCGCTTTGTGTGCGCCATCGTTCTCTTCAGCAGTGGTTACTCTATTAAGAGCCTTTGGAAAGCCAAGTCCTGCTGCCTCCTTTGTCTGCGTCTTCGTGTGGTCGGAAACTGTCCTAAAAGTTTACACGGAACGGGTCCAGTCCAAATGCTTCTAGTTGAAAGCTCACCGGGCGCTCTCATTAGAACCCTAAAACGCTTGTTCTCCCCGTTGCTGTAACTGTCTCCAGTCTCCTCTGCATGGAAAGCAGGCCCTCGGCGCCAGCTTCCCAGTAATGGGAAGTAATGGTGTCCTGATGGCGCAGCGTTCCTGCTCCAGGGGTTCTCACTGAAGTGGATCTGCTGCCTCTTGGCCGTTGGAGAACAGGCCTTTCATTAAGGCTCTGTGGTTCTGTCTGTGTGGCACGTCCCTCCATCCTCCCCCCGACCACACACTCGCATGATGAGCTCCACTGGACCGGTGCTGCATGACTTGACACAAAATACAACCCTTAAAGGAGTGTCCATGTTGTCAGTGGGGCCTCATGCAGAGTGGAGGTGCTGCAGGTTTCTGGTGGTTTGTGCAGTGACCTTACGCAGATGCGTAGTGATGCTCCTGCATGTCCTGAGTGAGTGCAGCCTGTGCTGGTCTGTCTCCTACGGCCCTGTGGGCTGTGGTTTGGTGGGTGGGGTTGATTTTACCTAGCAGGAGGGGAATCCTCCCTCTCTCTCTGCACAGACCACTGTGTGGAGAGTGACAGCCTCTAACATCTCCGCCCGCAGGCAGGAATTCTGCAAGAACTTGTGAGGGAAAAAAACAGAGACAAAGACGACAAGCGGTGAAAGGAAGGAAAAAAGACTAAGAGTGTTCAGGAACTGAATCAGTGAGTGGAACACTCCCACTGAGCTGCAGGATCCCACACTGAAGCGGTGTGAGGCTACAGCAAGGAGTGGAGGGTGGATAAGAGCGCCTCTGAACCTGCAGAGGCTTCAGGTGTGTTTTGATCAGTGAGTTCCCCTCAGCATGGAGCACAGGCTCAGAAACTACTCCTCTGACAGCGTGAGTAGTGACGGCGTCTTCATAGAAGACTGCTACTACCAGGGGGTGCTCCGGGCCATGGACCACAGGAAAGGTAGAGTCCACGGGTGTGTGTGTGTGTGTGTGTGTGTGTGTGTGTGTGTGTGTGTGTGTGTGTGTGTGTGTGTGTGTGTGTGTGTGTGTGTGTGTGTGTGTGTGTGTGTGTGTGTGTGTGTGTGTGTGTGTGTGTGTGTGTGTGTGTGTGTGTGTGATCTACTGGTTCTGTTGGAGCAATAATGATGCTTATGACAAGTTCATGTGTTTCATACTTCATCCCTTCATTTGCTGTGTTTTTGGGTGAATGATCTGTTGCCGTCCGTCAGCTGGGTCCTCTGCCGTCTTCCCACCAGAGCTGCCACACCCCTCCATGTGTCACAGCGCTTCCTCTTTTATAGCTTAACTGAGTTGACAGACAGATGGAGGAGACAACGTCTGTTCTGCTTCACAATTCTAATCCTGATCTGAACCTTTGTGGCACAAATGAGAAACTGCAACAAGACAATGTTTTCAGCAGCACGTCTGGCTGATTTAGTGGTGTCACGCAGCACAGGACACAGTCATGTTCTTTCAGCAGACCTGATATCTCGCACCTCATCTCTAAAATGAGAGGATGAAAGGAAAGTCCCGGCTCCGTCCGCAGCTCCAGGCTCCAAACGCAGCCAAGCAAACACATTATTTGTGAGAGGGATCAGCGACGTTTGCTTTTCAGGCTCGTGTATTTCACTGCTTTGGCTTCAGGAATGTAAAGTGCAGCCTTCGGCCTCTGTCTCATCTCACGTCCTCAAATCCCACAAAACCTCACAAAAACAAATGTCATGAGCGCCAGACAAATGCCTTAATATCTAGGCTGTTTCTTCCAGGATGTATTTGCTAGTGAACATGAATAATCCAACATGGAGACCAGAAGTGGCTCCTTTTGGGGCTTTTGAGAAATATTTTCATTTCATCTTTGACACAGTCACGAATGTGAGTCATGGGCGCGATGCCGCCCTGAACGCTGGCACCACAGGATATCGTTTCCTCTTTGGCTTCTTTGTTCCCCTTCTTCTTGTTACACGCTTTCATCTCGGCGCTGATCCACATCATCTGAACAGGCTCCGTACACTGTGTGACACATAAGGGCCCCACTGTCTTCAGGGACTCAGGCAGATTGTGTGGAATCTTGTTTGTTCACGCCGGCGTCTATCAGCCACATCGCGTACTGAAGTATGGAGATGCTGCATGGTTCATTAAACGCACAGAAAACATTACAGGTTCTTACTGCAGCTGCTGGAATGTTAGATAATCAGTGAAGTCGAAGCCAAAACAGCAACAGTCTCTCGAGAGCGCGTTCCTTCAGGTGTTTCAGTCACGCGTCATTGAGCTACTTTCTCTGACATGAATGACACCTTCCTGTGATCTGATGAATGGGCTCTAAATCACCGTAGACTATAAACCACAGGTTAATAGGCTCCTACGCAGCATCTTCTGCAGACATGGTGTTCAGCTTTGAGGGAGCTGAAATAAGAAGTGAAAGGAAAACATTAAAACTAGATGTTTGTTCTAAACAAGCTCTGTCAAAGCAGTGTTTGCATCAGAGGTTGTGGGATCAATAAGTAGCGAAACACTTTGACGTTTGCATGATGTTTTTAAGCCTGGTCAGAAGTTGCTGCGTCACTGACCGACCTCCAGTCAAATCTTGATGAGATGCAAACGCTGCCAACTGTTGACTGTTGAAGGTGAATTGATGAAATCAGCTGTGATACGTTGCTCAAATACGTTTCATGTCTCTTTAAGTTGAGTTTTGTGTTGCTGTGACACAAACTATCGCTACTTCTGGTTCATAACAACAGACTGAACCTTTGTGTTATTTGTCCTCCCACAGATGAACGGGACCGGGTTCAGAAGAAGACCTTCACCAAATGGGTCAACAAGCACCTGATGAAGGTAAGCTCCTGCAAACCAATGACCACATCTAATCAGGCCCCGGTCCCTGAACGCCCCAAGCCGTTACTTTCATTTCCCACCTGGTCACAGTAGCGTCTGTCCCCAAACCGAAACTCACTGCTGGATCCTGACTCGTCACAGGGCTGGAAAACTCCCACCCAAACGGCCCCTCACACATGCTGTTTGTGTTAACTGCGCTGTGCGTGTGAAGGAGTGAGTCACGCACACCTGGCCTCACTTTAGCTGCTGCTTGGGAACGGCTCGCTCAGGTTTCACATGTGGGCTCCAGACCGGCACCACGGCTCTGGGCTCTGCTGGGGAACAGGAGACGCTCCGGTCCACATGTTCACAGCTGTGACACCGCACGGCTTCACTCGACAGACCTGAGCCGTGACGCGTTACAGGAAACGCTTGTGTGTAACTGTTAAACAAAAGTAAACTAAGATCTGGACCCAAAGGTGATTCAAAAATGAGGCCGGAAACAGGTCCCGTGGTCGTGGGTTTAGGAGGCATCACATTGTTTGATTTAAGCCTCATGAGTTTATTTTTATCCCACTTCAGTCGAGTCCAGACCAGGAGGATGAAAACACATGTACATTCACTAAAAGGAAATGAGAACGAGGTTTAGTTGTGTAGACGGGATCTGTCTGTCTAAGCTGTTAAAGCAGAACATGCCTGAATCCACTGTCGCGTCAAACCAGCGCCTGTTTGTCTCTTGTTTTTGGTTTCCTTCACAAATTCCCACAGTTTCATGACTTCTCACGTCAGTCTGTGTCTTCTCTCCATCCCACACTCTGTCCTCCCATCCTTTCCCACCAGCACTGGAAGGCAGAGGTAGGTTCTGTCAGAGTGGACTCATCCACACTGCATGTCTCACCTGCTGTCTGACTGCTGTGAGCCTGGTCTGCAGTGTCGTTCACGTCACCCACAGAACAAATAGACCTTCATGTGTGTTTTGTTAGTCCCGGTTCTTATTCTGTTGGTTTTATTATAATAGTTATGTGAATATGTTCTTTGCTAGAACCCCAGTTCTCCCATGTTTACATTCCTGGCTCATATTTCCTTTTTTATGGTGATTTAAGCTCCTTGATGTCGCTGTTAACCACTCTTTGTGCCATGTGTGACTACAAAAGCAGTGATTCAACCCCGGGGCTAGAAAAATGTCCTAAACATCGACTTTCGTGCCGGCTGTGAAATGATCCCTTTTCCTTTCAGGCCCAGAGGCACATCACAGACCTCTATGAAGACCTGAGAGATGGACACAACCTCATCTCCCTGCTGGAGGTGCTCTCTGGAGAGACACTGGTGAGCCTCAGTGACCTTTGACCCTCACACATCACAACATCTGCTTCTGCTGTCCCCCTGTCCCGTCCAGACCATCCTCTCCCTGTCGTCCTGTCCTCCTGACTTTATTTGCCTCCAGTCTCCTCCCTGTGACCTGAACTGCTCTGAATGATTAACCAGACTTCTGGCGAGCTTCTTATCTCCACTCGTGCATGCGTTTACCTTTTCTAGAGACTCCGCACACTCTTACTAAACAGAACCTTGGTCTTCAGGACAAACACTTTCTGGTGTAGCTTAGAACACTACTTGTGATTGTCTGCTTCACCGTGTGACATCTCTGCTCTGACTTGTTTGACCCCTGGTTTTTCCTTTGTCCTCCCTGTTTGCTGACCTTTGCCCTGACCTCTGCCCTTTGCCTCTGCCCCCTCTCTTGCGATGCTCGTGCTGAGGTAGCCGAGGGAGCGTGACCTTGTGAGGAACGTGCGGTTGGTGAGTGCGTCTGCCTGGACTGTGGCTGGCCGCCTCCTCGGGGGGCATGCGTCACCACCCCAGGTGGCTGCTGGTTGTGCATGATGACAGTCACACTCCCTGTGCATTGTCCCGTTTCTGTCCAACATCGTCGTCCTCCATCTGTCAGTGAGCCTCCAGAGTCAGACGTGAAAGGAGCGATTGTAGCGTGATCACTTACAGTTTTTATGTAGTAATGAACCATATGTGAATCATTTCTGTCTTTGAACTCAAAAGGAAAGTGTAGCCTCAAAAACAAACCATATTGTCCTTGTTAATGCGTGATCTAGTTCAAGGCCCAAACTGTTCTTCTGTGATGTGATGTCAGGATTGGCTGAAAAACAAAGTCACACAAACTATAATGGTCACATCATTGTTTTTAATGGGGTTTCTGGGTTTGATTTCTCAACAAGGACTGGACGCACAACAAGGGCATTTCTGAGATATAGTTCTTTTTAATAATAATAATTCTACATGCATCTGCACCACCGCACTGATTATGTTGGTGTTTCAAGGCTGGAACAGTTGTTTATTCTGCACGTCTTCCTTTCCACTCGCCAGTATGGTCCTTGGAGATGTTTCCTAAAGGAGCTGTCTAGGGTCAAACAAGAGTTGGAAGCACTTGGTTCCTAGTTGAAAGCAAAGACCAGCGTCTCATCCCTGCAGGCTGCTGCGTCCACTAATGCTGCCATGAAGCTTGAGGCTGGCTGAAGGCTTACAACAGCTCAGCAGTGCATGTCATGGCATCACCCACGGCGACGGGTTCAGGAAGCACAGACGCTTGTGGATGCTTTAATCGCAGCACTGCAGATGAAGCTCAGAGCCTTTGTGGCTGCAGGTTGCAGACGCTGAGGACTGCGACTCACTGTTCCATTCACTGTCATGCTCTCACCTGCAGACATCTTGCCTGTGTCTCCAATGCATTTTGAGGTCATGTAGCGTCAGATCTGTGGGAAGGTCTGACCGAATGCGCTGACCACAACCATGCAGAATTTGAAGCGCACTTCAAATTTGCTATATTTGAGTTTAAAGTCCATGACTGTAAAGGTTTCTACACAGTAGAGCAGATTCGTTTTTGTTTTTGGACGGAAACCCCTGTCCCTCAGTCATGGGGCCTCGTTGATGGGTGTCAGGCTTCACGTCTTCTCTCCCCCTGATGTTTGGTGTCGTCTTGTCTCTTCCAGCCTCGGGAGAAGGGACGAATGCGTTTCCACAAGCTGCAGAACGTACAGATCGCCCTGGACTTTCTCAAACACAGACAGGTTAGTATTCATGCAGGGGCTTGACTTTAATGTTGGTTCCATGGACATAAACAAGCTTTTATTGTACTGATAATGTTCACAGGTGAAACTGGTCAACATCAGGAATGATGACATTGCAGATGGGAACCCCAAGCTGACCCTGGGTCTGATCTGGACCATCATTCTGCACTTCCAGGTAAATACTGAATGTGTTTAAGGACTGATGTTTCTGTAAGAAACATAAGACTGATGCCCTGATTTAACAGCTCAATCACATTTCCTGTTGTTCATTCATTCATTTTTTTATTTGATGATAGAAATCTCACACGATGTTAAATATGGTTAAATGCATAAAATCCAATTCTCTCTCCTGTGACTGTCATGCATTTAGTCCAGTGTGCTGTTCTTACATAGTGATTAGCAGCAGAGAAACCTTCAGGGTCAATCATCAGCTTTAGTTTAGCCTGATGTTGACACAGCATTTACAGCAGCCAAGCTTTTCTAAATGAACTTTATTGGACATTTGGAAGCACTTTGGCTCCTGTACACAACCACCGCAGCTCCTCGAGTCCTTGAGCGCAAGATTAAACAGTGAAAGGAGCTATTCATTCATCTTTAGGAGAACGTTCTCGTCTGCATCCAACTCTTGGTGCTTGTCTTCTGCAGTCCATCATGCTGTCGTTGACTCTAAATCTAGTGGTTTTATCAAGCAGGAGTTCTCCTTCAATGTAAACAGCATAAAATTGCTTTGCCGCATGAGCGCTTTGGTGGAGGGCGGATGATCCTGATGCTGGTGAGGCATGTTCAGCGGTGTTTGGTAGATGTGGGGGTTGAAACCATCTGGGAACAGCCTGTGATCACTATGTTGGGATGTGGGATCTTTCCTCGAGTGACTCAGTCATTCCCATGTGAACATTGGCGGAGGAATCAGAAAGTAGCTCACATAACAGCCCACTAGCCAAAATGGGAGTAGAAGGAAAGTCCAATTCTGGAGCCAACCCCCCATTAGTCACCAGACAACTACTGTTTGTTCAACACAAACCAAATCCTCTGTTTTGGCTCATGCCGTTCATCACATACAATGGTGGGTTTCCTCCGATCTCCCCAGGTGCTGCTCATTACTAATACCGTACACAGGTGCCTGCTTTAAATGATGGGCTCCTCCAGCGTCGGAGGGCGGAGGTCCTGTTTCCATTCAGGCTCTGAGTCACTCTGTGGTGGAGGGTTTCCCTTTTAGACTGAAAATAACTAAAGGAAGAAATGCTGCATTTTTTCCCTCATCCACCCTGTCGGGTGTGGAGGAGAAATTGTGCTTCTGCTGTGACTCATCAGGCTAAAAACACAGAAACACTGTGTAGCTCTTATAAAGCATCAGTTGTTCCAGTAAGAACATCAGGCCCTTAAGTGCAGAGATCAGCATCATTAGCATCTAAACTCCTCCTCCATGTTTTTCTTGGTTTTGTTGATCAGAACCAGTCCAAGGCTGTGAAGGAATCTGCAGTTAAGGGTCAGAACGTTTCCTGTGATTGTTTCAGCCTTTTACAACACAAGGAAAGCCAAAATAGACCACGAAGCGGTTTCACATCATTACAAATGTAAAACAGACATCAACCAGTGGCTGATGACTTACATGCATACTGTACGTATGACTGGGAAGCTCAGCTGAAACCAGTAAGAGTCCACCCAGTACCGTAGTTTACCTAAAGTACGTCTGCATTGATTAAGGCTGCAGTTTATCACGTGGTCTGTTGTATTTATTGCAAAAACCTGCTGCTGTGAGGCGCCTATTTATTTAGGTGGAGTATTAACAAAGGAGCGTCCAAGCTTGTGAATTTGACACATTCAGTGCATACATCTTTTCATTAAAACCCTAATCTATTTATTTTTGACCTTTTGCTTGGTTGTTGGTTTAATTTTGATGCCACCTTTGACCTTTTGCACCGTCTCCTCCAGATCTCAGACATTCAGGTGAACGGTCAGTCTGACGACATGACGGCCAAGGAGAAGCTGCTGCTGTGGTCTCAGAGGATGGTGGAGGGATACCAGGGCCTGCGCTGTGACAACTTCACCTCAAGCTGGAGGGACGGGAAGCTCTTCAACGCCATCATCCACAAACACAGGTGAGACGGGAGATCAGTGTAGCTGCTCCACAGCAGCGGGAACAGACGGTCTGAAAACCCATTTACTGTAGCTACGTTTTGTGGGTTGTTAAACCTGCCTGGACCTGTGTCACCGTTAAACAGAAAAGACGTCTCCAGTGTGACCTTTATAGGATATTTCACGTTGCCCTGTCTTTATTTATTACAGTATGCACAGAGGGAATTGCCAAATTCCTGCTTCGGGTTTTACGGCCGCTCACTTGACTTGTCAGGGCAAAATGGTGATCAGGTCGAGTAAATTAAAACGGTTTCCGACTGAAACCCACTGAGCAGCAAGGCAGAATTAAATGACAGGATTAAATAAAACAGCATTAAAAGCTGTGTCGTCATAAACCTGCGTCCCCCATTGTGTCTGACCACAGCCCTGCGTCACACACAGGACAACAAGCATTAACCACTCGTCGTAGTCTGCCGGTGCCCAATCCACTCCAATCTGTCCCATTAGGGCGGAGCCCCACAAAGTCTTTGTGTTCGTAGAGACCAGCGGTTCCTGCCAGACCTCCCAAAAAGCCCACGTAGAACATGCGTCTGCGCTGTGGGAGTATCTGACTGCGCTAAGCCAAGGCTCCCTGCAGGCACGCTCAGCAGGTTGTAGCAAACACCGGAGCTCACCGCTCTGGCAGAGAGGAGGAGGACGCGCAGAGGAGCAGCAGCTGCAGAGACCAATGGGGAAACAAGTCTAAGAGGAGAACTGGACCCAACCAGACGCACCGGTGGACTGGAGTCACAATGCTCTTTTTATTCTTCGCTAATTAAAATCTGAACATCACTTCTTTGGACATCAATTGGTGCCATTATCACAATGTTCACCCTAAAGAGGAGGTTCCACTCAAAGAGGCGCCTGAACAGTGCGTCCAGCAGCGCCGCGGGCTCCGTCGGTGACCTGGAGGACAGGGTGGTCATGCTGTGCGAGGACATCCCTGCTGAGCACTCCTTTGACTCGGGCCCCGGGGCCCGGTCCAGACGCAGCGAGGAGCTGCAGGCGGGATCGGAGCCTCACATCCTGCACCTGAGCCGGGACGGACAGTTCTACAGACAGGCCCGCTGCGCCACAGCAGAACCAGTTCACAGGGATCTCTACCTGCTGGAGGCTGTGCACATGTACGACTGCCTCATAACACCTAGTAATGATCGTTAGCTGCTTAGGAAAATCATTTACTGCACATTCATGACATGCACCTATTCCTCTGACCTATGTCTGCACACACTGTCCCACGCGGGGCAGCTTGCTGTGTTGTGCTAAAGGACAGTGCTGGGATTCAAACCAGCAGCTCTCGACTGTTTCTGGATCCTGATTCACAGCTGCCCTAACGTTCTGTGCTTGTGCCTACATGTTGTTAGTGTGCAGTTACCTTCGTGCCAAAGTCCAGTCAAAGCAACGTCGTCTCTGTGCATTAGGCAGCGGCTGATTTTAAGCTTCTCTGATGATGAGGAATCTTGTTTTTTCTTGCCCTTTCTGGTACCAAGGCTCATGATCATTCTGCCTCCAGCACCATAAAATATGAAATATGTATGTGCATCTTTTACCAGCTGTCAATAAGGAATTATGGCTTGCAGGTGTTTTTTTAGACTAAAGATTGACTGACAGTAATAACACTGATGACCCACTTCCACTGTGTTCTGGTTGCTGTCTGCAGGCCCGCTCTACTCGACATGAGCCAAGTGTACCGGCAGAGCAACCAGGAGAACCTGGAGCAGGCCTTCAGCGTGGCAGAGAGAGAACTGGGCGTCACCAGGCTGCTGGACCCTGAAGGTGAGCGGAGCCGACCGGCGATGGTGTCTGTGCCCTGTAGCGGTAGAACCTAAACATCTGTGTCTGTTTTATTTATTGTATATTTTGCTTTCTGTGCAGATGTGGATGTGGCTCATCCAGATGAGAAGTCCATCATCACATACGTGTCCTCTCTGTATGATGTCATGCCCAGGGTCCCAGATGTTCAGGATGGGGTCAAAGCCAATGTAAAGCATCAGTACAATTCAATTTAACCAAGAGCAGCTTTGATGAAACTGTTCTGAAAACACAGACTTCCTCCACAGACATTTGTTAACTTCCAGTTAACAAATGTTGATGCGTGTCTGTGCTTCAGGAGCTGGAGCTGCGTTGGCAGGAGTATTACGAGCTGGTCACCATGTTGCTGCAGTGGATCAGACACCACATCCTCGTCTTTGAGGAAAGGAAGTTTCCCACCAGCTACGAGGAGATCGAGGTGAATAATAATCATTTTTTCCTCAAACCTGAGTAAGAATTATGATGAACTAATAAATTTTTCTGATCTGCAGGTTCTGTGGCGTCAGTTTCTGAAGTTCAAAGAAACGGAGCTTCCTGCAAAGGAGGCAGACAAGAACCGCTCCAAACACATCTTCAAGTCATTTGAGGTGAATCCTGTCTTCGCAGCTAAACGGAACAGTAACATTCTCCAGATGTGACAAAGGGCATTTTTTATTTACTGTAGAGCCAAGAATCCTCTGGTTTTAATCTCATCATAGTGGTCAGTTCTGACATTCAGCCAAAACGTCCAAACAATGATTCAAAGAAATCTGAAGAATAAGCGTTGTCACGTTTCTGACTGTCAAAAATGATCCGTTTGTTTGTTTAAATCAAACAGCTGACGTGTCCACAGCTTGAGAGCTCACGCTGCCTCCGTCTGTTGCAGGGTGCGGTCCAGACAGGCCTGGTTAAAGTGCCTCCAGGATATCACCCCATCGACGTGGAGAAGGAATGGGGCCGTCTGCACGTTGCCATACTGGAGAGAGAGCGTCTCCTCAGGACGGAGTTTGAGAGGTAAGTCCTCATCACATGCTGTCTGTTGCCAAAGCATTAGAACCGTTACTGTGTGAGGATGACTCATCTCCAAATGATCAAGTCAGCTTTAGTCATAAATTGAAACTGAGCTGGCTTTGTGGTATGGGAAGTAAGAGTCCTATTAGGGCAAACACATGACAACTGTGCAATCGCCACAGCAACGGTCTGTTAATAATATGGTCATTTGATAGTCACAAACTGTTTTTTTTAATCACAAGGGAAGGAGGGCGTAGCTCTCCTTCACTTCTTACAGGCTTGAGAAAGTCAGTGGAGCTTTTAGAAAAATCATCATCGCTCCTTCAGTGGACAAACTGCATCATGGCTTTCATGCATCAGGGATATGAGTTAAAGTTCTTGTTCCATCAGAAGATGGAGTGAGTGTTTGGCTTTTTTCTGCTACATATTTAGAGTTGTTTTAGTTTAATCACACCAAACTAAACAACAGTACTCAGGTCGCCTGGTTCTTCTCCTGTCTGACCTTTGACCTTCAACATTTGACCTGCACTCCCTCTCTTTGCAGGCTGGAACGACTTCAGAGGGTCGTCAGCAAGGTCCAGATGGAGTCAGGGGTCTGTGAGGAGCAGCTCAACCAGGTGGAAACCCTGCTGCAGACGGTGAGACTCAGACCCTGGGCTGCAGAAAGCGTTGAAGCTGCACACAGTGAGGTAACGTCTGTCTGTCCTGCAGGACGTGAGGAGTCTGAGCTCCGGGAAGCCGGCTCAGCACACGGCCGAGATGGAGGCCGATCTGGAAAAAGCAGAAGGAATGATCCGCTTCCTCTTTAATGACGTCCAGCTGCTTAAAGATGGACGCCACCTTCAAGCTGAACAGATGTATCGCAGGTGAAGCAAAAATAACTGACGACGTTAGACTAACTAACCTCCAACCTGCCAATAGGGATAATACTAATTATACTGAATATATTTAATATGTGTTAAGGGGTTTCTGCACATTTAATCACTTGACTTTGTTCTGTTTCTTGATCCAGAGTTTATCGTCTCCACGAGAGGCTGGTGAACCTTCGCAGCGAGTACAACCTGCGCCTCAAGTCCGGCGTGACCGCCACGCAGATCCCCATGACTCAGATCCACACGGTGCAGGTGCTGCAGCAGGCTCCCGTGAGGGTGCGGCCTGAGCTGGATGAAGTCACCCTGCGCTACATCCAGGACCTGCTGGGCTGGGTGGAGGAGAACCAGCGCCGGGTCGATGATGGGGAGTGGGGCTCGGACCTGCCAGCCGTGGAGTCACAGCTGGGCAGCCACCGGGGCCTGCACCAGTCTGTGGAGGAGTTCCGCTCCAAGATCGAGAGGGCGAAGGCAGACGAGGTGCATTTACATTACAAGGAAGTATGGAGACTTTTAATGATTTTAGCCATAAACCATAACTTTCCTTCTACTCCAGAGTCAGATCTCACCTGCCAGTAAAGCTGCCTACCGTGATTATCTGGCAAAACTAGAGCTGCAGTATGACAAGCTCCTGGTGAGTCAATAATAAAAGACAGATGCATGAGAAATATTCTTACACCTCACGTTAAGATTAGTCTACAGTCATTTTTTTAAACACTGATTGCATGGTAACCCTGTGTATCTGCAGCATGACTCTAAGGCTCGTCTGCGCTACCTGGTCCAACTTCACACCTTCGTCACTGCAGCCACCAAAGAGCTGATGTGGCTGAATGAGAAAGAGGAAGAGGAGGTGAACTACGACTGGAGCGATCGCAACACCAACATGACGGCCAAGAAAGACAACTACTCGGTAGGATGACTTCGTCGGCCTCGTCCCCACACGTTTAGAGGTGTAGTGGCGCTGACAGTGATGTGATGGTTGGTGTTGTGGAGCAGGGTCTGATGAGAGAGTTGGAGCTTAGGGAGAAGAAGGTCAACGGTGTCCAGACAACAGGAGACAAACTGCTGAGAGACGGACACCCTGGTAGAAAAACGATTGAGGTGAGATTGTTGAAGGTCACTGTGCTCTCTTCTGTGAGCCAAAACATTAACACTCACAGATGTTACACACAGAAAAGAAAGAAAATGACACAAAACGATCATTTGGAGGAATGTGTTGTAACACAAGTAGAGTTTCAGTCTGCTCTGTTTCTGACACCACGTCTTCCTTCAGGCCTTTACTGCAGCTTTGCAGACTCAGTGGAGTTGGATCCTCCAGCTGTGCTGCTGCATTGAAACACACCTGAAAGAAAACACTGCCCACTTCCAGGTTAGTCCCAGTAAATGCTGGTTCTGCTCGTCTCTCCCTGCTGTTGCTGGCCATTACTGGTTGTGTAGCTGGAACTTAATGTTCTCCACTTTGTTTCCCGTCTAGTTTTTCTCTGATGTGAAAGAAGCAGAGGAGAGGATCAAAAAGATGCAAGACACAATGAAGAGGAAGTACACGTGTGACCGCTCCATCACAGTCACGCGACTGGAAGACCTGGTGCAGGATGCAGCTGTGGGTTTATTCACCATTACACACATACTGTTAATACACAAAACCACAGAACGTTACATCTTATTCTGGGTTTTGCCAAATGACTTGATGATTTTAACTGTGCTGAGCTGGGAATTCCTTCTTAGATTCCTTTTTGTGTTGTTCACAGGATGAGAGGGAGCAACTGAACGAGATAAAAACTCACCTAGAAGGCCTGAAGCGAAGGGCCAAGACCATCGTCCAGCTGAAGCCACGCAACCCTGCTACACCCATCAAGAGCAAACTGCCCATTCAGGCTGTTTGTGACTTTAAACAAATGGAGGTAAACCAGTTACCACCAAGTGTCTGTATATGTCATCACTGTGCTTATATTTATTGCAAGTTAAGTCATTTACTTAAAAGATACAAATTGACAGGAATACACAGAGTACAGTTTAGTTCAGTGACCAATCACAAGAATCTGTGCTCTTCTTCCAGATCACAGTTCACAGAGGGGATGAATGTGCTCTGCTGAACAACTCGCAGCCTTATAAGTGGAGGGTGCTGAATGACAAAGGCAGCGAGGCGTCTGTGCCTTCCATCTGCTTCCTGGTTCCTCCCACCAACAAAGATGCAGTGAACAGCGTCGCTGGGTGAGAGTCGGTCCAGGCTGTAGATTAGTCACTGACATCCAGTGAACAAGTGGGAAACTTTGCTTTCTGCTCCTCAGGCTGGACGGGAACCTCCAGCGACTGGAGACCATGTGGCAGACCATGTTTGTGGACCTGAAGAGTCTTCTGTCCTGGCAGTACCTGATGAGAGACATCCACATGATAAAGACCTGGAACATCACCATGGTAACTGCTCTGGCGCTTGGACACCAGATTGTAGGGAAATGTTACTTAAAGAATTAGAAGAATAAAGTTGTATTACGTATGTGTATATGTATATAGCACCCAAAAAATGAGATCCAGAAAATACTGAATTTACACTTTCTACTCCAAATGAATGAAGACTTTTGACTTCTGTTATATTTGCCTTTTCCCAGTTTAAAACCCTGAGGGTGGAGGAGTACAGGCTGGCACTGAGGAACCTGGAGCAGCACTACCAGGACTTTCTGAGAGACAGTCAAGACTCCCAGATGTTTGGGGCTGAAGATCGAATGCAGGTGGAATCAAACTACAACAGAGCAAACCAGCACTACAACACAATGGTCAGCTCTGCAGAACAAGGTGTGCACAAACGCATTGGACCAACTGTTCCTTCACTCCATCATTCAGTCATTTGTGTTGACCTTCAGTCATGTTCATGTGTGTAAGGTGACTGTCGGGTTCACGTTACAGGCCATGTGCCGCCCAGAGCAGGTAAGGTCACAACAGCAGAGCTTTGATTGGCTGAACGGACTGTGTGCACCTGTTGTGTTGTCATGTTTCACTCCACTCATCAACTCAATCAGCTTCATCATCCTCACTGATTTCCTTAATAATAATCTTCCTAACATCACTCTTTTTTTGTCTCTGCATGGGTTTTTGTGGCGGCTGATTACCAGTATTTATTATTGAGTTAATTATGTGAATTAACCACTGTAACGAAAAATCAACATGGAACTAATCTAATGTGAATCCACTGTAACTAACGACCACGTATTTACCCAGATGTTGTTAAATGGCGAATAAATCCTTCTTAAATGATTATTATTAATCCATCTAACCAGGAGAGCAAGATGAGTCTGTGTGCAAGACATACCTGACCAAGATAAAAGATCTTCGTCTGAAGCTGGATGGTTGCGAGAGCCGGACGGTGACGCGTCTTCGTCAGCCGGTGGACAAAGAGCCGCTGAAAGCCTGCGCTCAGAAAACAGCAGAGCAAATGGTAAGAGCAGAAGTAAAATGGTGACTAATGGAAAAAACTACATCATTAAAATGTAAAGATAAAGAGCTAGAGATATTTCCCTCTTTATTGTGACAGAAAGTCCAGTCAGAGCTGGAGGGCTTGAAAAAAGACTTGAACTCCATCACAGAGAAGACGGAGGAGATTCTGGCCTCGCCTCAACAGTCCAGCTCGGCCCCGATGCTGCGCTCTGAGCTGGACGTCACGCTGAAGAAGATGGACCACGTCTACGGCCTCTCGTCTGTCTACCTGGACAAGTGAGACTGCTCTTCTGAAGGCTTTATGGTGATTTCCAACAGGTGATTGTGCATCTGATACAGCGTGAACCCTCTGATTTCAGGCTCAAGACCATTGACATTGTGATCAGAAACACTAAGGATGCAGAGGACACCGTGAAGAGCTACGAGAGCCGCCTTCGCGACGTCAGTAAAGTGCCGGCAGAGGAGAAGGAGGTGGAGGCTCATCGCAGTCAGCTCAAGGTACGTGCTCCTTCTGGTGCTTGTTCCACCGGACTGCAGCCGCGATGTTCAGGTGATGACTCTGGGCTTCGACAGGCGATGCGCGCCGAGGCAGAGGCCGACCAGGCGACCTTCGACCGCCTGCAGGACGAGCTCAAGGCGGCGACGTCCGTCAGCGACAAGATGACGAGGCTGCACAGCGAGCGCGACGCCGAGCTGGAGCACTACCGGCAGCTGGCCGGCAGCCTCCTGGAGCGCTGGCAGGCCGTGTTCGCTCAGATCGACCTGAGGCAGCGGGAGCTCAGCCTCCTCGGGCGCCACATGAACTCCTACAAACAAAGCTACGAGTGGCTCATCCAGTGGCTCCGAGAAGCCCGACTGAGACAGGAGAAGATCGAAGCAGCGCCGGTCTGGGACAGCAAGGCTCTAAAGGAGCAGCTGACTCAGGAGAAGGTACAGAGAGAACCTGTCGCATATCTCTCAGTATTAATATAAGTACTGGCGTCTGTAATACATTTATAATTACAGAAACTGCTGGAGGAGATCGAGAAAAACAAGGACCAGATTGAAAACTGCCAGAAAGACGCAAAAGCTTACATCGATTCATTGAAGGTGAGCACCGACCTGTTCAGGTTTACAACAGAGTGAGGTCCCTTTTACAGTGTTTTCCCTCCTGCAGGATTACGAGTTCCAGATCTTGGCCTATCGAGCCCTCCAGGATCCCATAGCATCGCCTCTGAAGAAACCAAAAATGGAGAGTGCATCTGACAACATTATTCAAGAGGTAGGTTTTACCAGCAGAAATGGTCTGACGTGACGAACCGTTGGTTAACTGCTCTGCGCCTCCATTTCTTTCAGTATGTGACTCTGAGAACTCGCTACAGTGAGCTGTCGACTCTCACCAGCCAGTACATCAAGTTCATCCTGGAGACACAGCGTCGCCTGGAGGATGATGAGGTCAGAGCTCTTTGACACAGCATCAGCTTCTGTAGGAAAACTCAAACCACACTAATGACCGGGAGGAGTTGGTTTCAGACATATTAGCACAACATTTACTCTGCTAGTGTTCAGCGCGATGGAGAGCGTGACGTGGTGAAGCAAACGGTTTCATCCTAGTATCGCAGCGCATCACATTCCCACTACAGTACAGACAGTACTGTGTCTCATTTCCAACACTGTAGTAATCACACCATGTCTAATTTGGCATCATTACTAAATTCATGTCTTCCTGCTTGGACTGCTTGTCCAATAGTTTTAATTTGATATTTTATTTCCTCCTAAAATCACTCACTTGTGATTAAAAGGCTTCAGTCCAGCTCTCAGCCTTGTAAGATGTGGACTTTAGTTTTTCCCCTCTTCGTCTTTTCTAACTTACTCTTGTGTTTGATCCTTCGACCTGCTTGCCAGTGCTTTGCCATGGTGAATATTAATCACTCGCTTCAGAGATGAATTATCTAATGCACCAGGTATTATTTGTTAGAGCCTCTCCGTTCATATCACTCCTCTACACATCACACCCTCACCTGTAGTGAAGGGAAGGTTCAGGATTTTTCACATTTTAACCTGGCACAATTACCATGGTTTAAACTTTAAATTTGCAGGCTTATAATCTGTTATACAGCTATTTATGTGAGACAATAAACAAGTTGTAGGATTAAATGCTTATATCAGTTAGTCCTCTAGTGGAGAATTTATGCACTTACTTCAGTGTCTGCAGCTCTTGACTGTTCAAGGTTGTGCAGCTGCAACCAGGTCAGGGTGCCCATGCTGATCCCTGTCCACCAAAACAAACAGCATGTTCAGATGATACTGTAGCTGTGTAAACCAGAATTCAAAAAATGTTGAACCTTCTTCACTAGAGTCAATCACCGTACAAACACTGTGCTGTGCTTCATCTCATCTCTCGCTGTAGCTTTTGTCTGAATTAGCGCTGTTTGATCTTGGATTTATTTCTTATAAATCCAAGCTCACTGCTGCATCACCAAGCTAATCTTAGGGAGGGAATTCAGTTTCTCCTCTCGCTACACATTCTGCAGTAGGAAACCTTCTCTGTGCATGTTGATTTTTATTTCCTGTTTCTTATGAAGCCATATGTTTTTTGAAAAAACACTTTAATTTACCAGACAATTCAGGTCCTAAACACCGAAATGAATTATGCAAACAAACGACTATAACTATCAAATATGATCCTATAGTACACATTACCAGAGTCGACTACATAACTTTGCCACCTCAATATTATTAGTAGCTAATGCTTAGTTTGCAGCTGTCACATTCAGACACTTTTTGACAACAAGCTGACATTGTACTTCAAAGGGTAAAATCAGACCTTGAGTGCATGAAGGGAATGTGACGTGTTGTGCCGTGTTGTGATATTCTGTGTGCCGTGCTTTGAACAAACCTAATGAACGTTTCCCACTGAAGGATTTATCAGTGACCTCAGCTGTAACATAACCATGTGTTTACATTTGACATGCATTTGTAGGTTATATTCTCATTTACTCTCACTTTTGACTTCCAATACAGAAAGCTTCAGAAAAACTCAAAGAAGACGAGAAGAAAAGGATGGCAGAGATACAGGCACAGCTAGAGACGCAGAAACAGTTGGCCGAGGGTCACGCTAAATCTGTGGCCAAAGCAGAACTGGAAGCTCAGGAGCTGAAGCTGAAAATGAAGGAAGACGCCAGCCAGAGGCAAGGTCTGGCAGTGGACGCCGAGAAGCAGAAGCAAAACATTCAACTGGAGCTGACTCAACTGAAGAATCTGTCAGAACAAGAGATAAGGTCCAAAAATCAGCAGCTGGAGGAGGCACAAGTCAGTCGTAGGAAACTCGAGGAGGAAATCCACTTGATTAGAATCCAGTTACAGACGACAATAAAACAGAAGAGCACGGCTGACGACGAGCTACAGAAGCTCCGTGACCAGGCGGCAGAAGCAGAGAAGGTCCGGAAAGCTGCTCAGGAGGAGGCGGAAAGGCTTCGCAAGCAGGTGAATGAGGAGACTCAAAAAAAGAAAAATGCAGAAGATGAGCTGAAGCGTAAATCAGAAGCAGAAAAAGAGGCTGCGAGGCAGAAGCAGAAAGCTCTGGATGAGCTGCAGAAGCATAAAATGCAAGCGGAGGAGGCAGAGAGGCGGCTGAAACAAGCCGAGGAGGAGAAAGTGAGGCAGATCAAGGTGGTGGAGGAGGTGGCCCAGAAGACTGCTGCAACACAACTGCAGGCCATGTCATTCAGTGAAAAGACGACTAAACTTGAGGAATCGCTGAAGAAGGAGCAGGGAACCGTCCTACAGTTGCAGGAGGAAGCTGAAAAACTGAGGAAACAAGAGGAGGAGGCTAACAAAGCCAGGGAGCAGGCAGAGAAAGAGCTGGAAACATGGCGCCTGAAGGCCAACGAGGCCCTCCGCTTGAGGCTGCGGGCTGAGGAGGAGGCCCAGAGGAAAAGCCTGGCTCAGGAGGAGGCAGAGAAGCAGAAGACGGAGGCAGAGCGCGATGCCAAGAAAAAGGCCAAGGCTGAAGAAGCTGCGCTGAAGCAGAAGGAGAACGCAGAGAAGGAGCTGGAAAAGCAGAGGACCTTCGCTGAGCAAATAGCTCAGCAAAAGTTGTCTGCAGAACAGGAGTACATACGCTTAAAGGCAGACTTCGAGCATGCGGAGCAGCAACGCGGACTGCTGGACAATGAGCTGCAGCGCCTGAAAAATGAGGTGAACGCTGCCGAGAAGCAGAGAAGACAGCTGGAGGACGAGCTGGCGAAAGTCAGAAGTGAAATGGACGCTCTCCTGCAAATGAAGATTCAAGCCGAGAAGGTGTCGCAGTCCAACACAGAAAAGAGCAAACAGCTTCTAGAGACTGAAGCACTGAAAATGAAACAGCTTGCTGAGGAGGCAGCGAGACTGAGGTCAGTGGCTGAAGAGGCCAAGAAACAAAGGCAGCTGGCCGAGGACGAAGCCGCCCGGCAGAGAGCGGAAGCTGAAAAGATCCTCAAGGAAAAGCTGGCAGCCATCAACGAAGCCACGCGTCTGAAGACCGAAGCCGAGGTCGCTCTGAAAGCCAAAGAGGCAGAAAATGAACGACTCAAAAGACAAGCTGAGGATGAGGCCTATCAGAGAAAGCTGCTGGAGGACCAGGCTGCTCAGCATAAACACGACATTCAGGAGAAAATCACGCAGCTTCAGAGCTCCTCGGTTTCTGAGTTGGACCGACAAAAGAATATCGTGGAGGAAACGCTGAGGCAAAAGAAGGTGGTTGAGGAGGAAATTCACATAATTAGGATCAACTTTGAGAGAGCCTCAAAGGAGAAGTCTGATTTGGAGGTGGAGCTGAAGAAACTGAAAGGCATCGCGGATGAAACACAGAAGAGCAAAGCCAAGGCAGAGGAGGAAGCAGAGAAACTGAAAAAGCTCGCTGCTGAGGAGGAGAGAAAGAGAAGGGAAGCTGAGGAGAAGGTGAAGAAGATTGCTGCAGCAGAGGAAGAGGCCGCCCGGCAACGCAAAGCTGCTCAGGACGAGGTGGAACGACTCAAACAGAAAGCGGCCGAGGCAAATAAACTGAAAGACAAGGCTGAGAAGGAATTGGAGAAACAGGTCATTCTGGCCAAAGAGGCAGCACAGAAGTCGACGGCCGCAGAGCAGAAAGCTCAGGATGTTCTCAGTAAGAATAAAGAAGACCTCCTCTCGCAGGAGAAGCTCAGAGACGAGTTTGAAAATGCTAAGAAACTAGCACAAGCAGCTGAGACGGCCAAAGAAAAAGCAGAGAAAGAAGCTGCGCTGCTCCGTCAGAAGGCAGAGGAAGCTGAGAAACTGAAAAAAGCAGCAGAAGATGAAGCAGCCAAACAGGCCAAAGCTCAGAAGGACGCAGAGAGACTGAGGAAAGAAGCCGAGGCAGAGGCTGCCAAGCGAGCGGCGGCCGAGGCAGCAGCTCTAAAACAGAAGCAGGAAGCGGACGCAGAGATGGCCAAGCACAAGAAGGAGGCAGAGCAGGCGCTGAAACAGAAGTCTCAGGTTGAAAAGGAACTTGGATTAGTTAAACTGCAACTGGATGAGACGGATAAACAGAAAGCCCTGATGGATGAAGAGCTCCAGCGGGTAAAGGCCCAAGTCAACGATGCTGTCAAACAAAAAGCACAGGTGGAGAATGAACTGTCCAAGGTCAAGATGCAGATGGACGAGCTCCTGAAACTCAAGGTCAGAATTGAGGAAGAGAACCTGCGCCTCATGCAGAAAAACAAAGATAATACACAAAAATTACTTGCAGAGGAGGCTGAGAAAATGAAGAGCCTGGCAGAGGAAGCCGCTAGACTCAGTGTGGAGGCTGAGGAGACGGCCAGGCAGAGGAAGACTGCAGAGGCCGAGCTGGCAGAACAGAGGGCGCTTGCAGAGAAAATGCTGAAGGAGAAAATGCAGGCCATCCAAGAGGCCACCAAACTGAAGGCTGAGGCAGAGGAGCTCCAGAAGCAGAAGAACCAGGCACAAGAAAAGGCGAAAAAACTGCTGGAGGACAAGCAGGAGATCCAGCAGCGCCTTGATAAGGAGACACAGGGTTTCCAGAAGTCACTGGAGGCTGAGAGAAAGAGGCAACTGGAAATTTCTGCTGAAGCGGAGAAACTGAAACTGAGGGTGAAAGAGCTCAGCAGTGCTCAGGCCAAAGCAGAAGAGGAGGCTACGAGGTTCAAGAAACAGGCTGATGAAGCCAAAGTTCGCCTTCAAGAGACAGAGAAGCAAACTACAGAAACAGTGGTGCAAAAGCTGGAGACACAGAGGCTGCAGAGCACCAGAGAGGCCGACGACCTGAAGAAAGCCATCGCTGAGCTGGAGAAAGAGAGAGAAAAACTGAAGAGAGACGCACAGGAGCTTCAGAACAAATCCAAAGAGGTAGGAAATACTGTTGATTCATGCATCCTGTGCAGATAAGATTTAACCAGTACTATAAATGTTGTCACAGTTCTGACATTTTGGTGATGTTTTGTCTTTACCAGACGGCCAGTGCTCAGCAAGAACAAATGGAGCAGCAGAAGGCCATGCTACAGCAGACGTTCCTCACAGAGAAGGAACTGCTGCTGAAGAGAGAGAGGGATGTTGAGGATGAGAAAAAGAAGCTTCAGAAACATCTAGAGGATGAAGTGAATAAGGCCAAAGCTCTTAAAGACGAACAACAACGTCAGCAAAAGCTGATGGACGAGGAGAAGAAGAAGCTTCAGGCCATAATGGATGAAGCTGTGAAGAAGCAAAAAGAGGCTGAAGCAGAGATGAAAAACAAGCAGAAAGAAATGGAGGCGCTTGAAAAGAAAAGGCTTGAACAAGAAAAACTACTGGCAGACGAGAACAAGAAGCTTAGAGAGAAACTTGAGAGTCTGGAGGTTACTTCCAAACAGGCAGCGTCCAAAACAAAAGAGATCGAAGTTCAGACTGACAAGGTCCCTGAGGAGCAGTTAGTTTCCATGACGACGGTAGAAACTACTAAGAAGGTTTTTAATGGCTCTGTGGAAGCAGTGAAGAAAGATGGAGCATCACCTTTAGCATTTGAAGGAATAAGAGAGAGCGTTCCTGCTGAACGGCTCCTAGAGATTGGTGTCCTCACCAAGAAGGACGTTGACAAATTGAAAAAGGGAAAAGTCTCTGCCCAAGACCTTTCAAAGGCCGATAAGGTGAAAGCATGTCTTAAAGGTCAGAGCTCTGTTGGCGGGGTCTTGACTCCCTCCAAAGAGACAATGAGTGTCTATAGGGCCATGGCGGAGAACAAGATTACGCCCAACACTGCTGCAATGCTCCTGGAGGCTCAAGCAGCGTCTGGTTACATCGTGGATCCAGTGAAAAATAAACTGCTAACTGTGGACGAGGCTGTGAAAGAGGAGTTAATTGGCCCTGAGCTCCACACCAGGATGCTTTCTGCAGAGCGAGCCGCCACTGGCTTCAAAGATCCCTACACAGGAGCCAAAATCTCTGTCTTTGAGGCCATGCAGAAGGGGCTTATCGAGAAGGATCTGGCCACCAAGTTCCTTGATGTGCAGCTTGCAACAGGTGGCATCATTGACCCTGTTAACAGCCACAGGCTACCACTGCAGACGGCCTACAAGCAGGGCCAGTTTGACCCAGACATGAACAAGAAACTCACTGATCCCAGTAACGACTGCAAGTTATTCATTGACCCCAGCACTCAGGAGCAGCTCACTTATCAGCAGTTACTGGAGAGATGCACCAAAGATGCAGAGACCGGTCTGCTCATATTACCTGTAACAGAAAAAGCAGCAGTAACTGAAAGAACATACACAGACCAGGAGACTAAGGAAGTGTTCAGTCAATCAAACCTTGATGTGCCCTTTGGAAGGTTCAAAGGGAAAACTGTCACCATTTGGGAAGTCATCAATTCAGAATATTTCACTGAGGAGCAAAGGAAGGAACTGATCCGCCAGTACAAGACAGGCAAGATCACAGTGGAAAAGATTATCAAAATTGTCATCACTGTTGTGGAAGACAAGGAGAAGAATAATGAAAATGTCTTCAACGGTTTGAGGGCCCCCGTCTCTGCCAGTGAACTGTTGGAGTCTAAGATTATCAACAAAGACTTGTTCAACAAGTTGAGTAATGGCAAGATCACAGTTACGGAGATCTCTGAGATGGAGCCTGTGAAGCAGGCGCTGCAGGGAACACCCAGCATTGCTGGACTGCTGAATGAGCCAACCAAGGAGAAGATGTCCTTCTATCAAGCCATGAAGAAAGAACTCCTGTCACCAGAAGCTGCGGTGAACCTTCTCGAGGCCCAAGCAGCAACTGGGTTTGTAATTGATCCGGTCAAAAATGAGAAGGTGTCTGTTGATGATGCTGTCAAGTCGGGTCTCGTGGGTCCAGAGCTCCATGAACAACTTCTGTCTGCAGAGAGAGCCGTCAGTGGCTATAAAGACCCATACACAGGAAAGACAGTGTCTCTGTTCGAAGCCATGAACAAAGGGCTGATCAAGAAAACCCAAGGCATCCGTCTGCTTGAGGCACAGCTCTCAACAGGTGGCATCATTGACCCTGTGAAAAGCTATCGTGTCCCACAAGAGGTTGCCTGTAAGCGAGGATATTTTAATGAGGAAATGGCCAAGACCCTCAATAAAAACACAGAGGAAACAAAGGTCTTCTATGAACCCAACTCACAGGATGATGTGACCTATGCTCAGCTCATGAATAAATCTGTCACAGACAAAGACACCGGACTTCCGTTGCTCCCACTGTCAAAGAAGGCCTCAAAGCAGAAAGAAGACAAACAGATTACAGAGGCAAAGACAAAGGAGACCCTGAACCAGGCAACCATGGAGCTGGAGTATGGACCTTTCAGAGGAAGAAAAGTCACAATTTGGGAGATTATACACTCCGAATACATTACAGAGGAGCAAAGAATAGAGCTTATTCGCCAGTACCGACTGGGACAGGTGACAATTGAAAAGTTGATCAAGATTGTGATAACAATGGTTGATGAAAGAGAGGATAAAGCAAAGGAAGAGGTCTGTTTTGAAGGGCTTAGAACACCAGTGCCTGCCAGCTCGTTACTGGATTCCAACATCATTGACAAGGCTACATTTGACCAGCTCCAACAGGGAAAGAAGACGCCCAAAGAAGTTAGTGAGACCGAAAAGGTCCGCAAGTTTCTGCAGGGCACAGATCGCATCGACGGTGTCACAGTGGGAGATTCAAATGAAAGGTTAACTATATACGAAGCAATGAAAAAGAATGTGTTGCAACACACCACTGGACTGGCACTACTGGAGGCCCAAGCTGGAACTGGTTTCATAACTGACCCGGTCAAAAATCTGAAATACTCGGTGGATGATGCTGTGAAGGTTGCAGTTGTTGGACCAGAGCTTCACGAGAAACTTCTGTCGGCTGAGAAAGCAGTGACTGGATACAAAGATCCATACACAGGAAACAAGATTTCCCTCTTCCAGGCCATGACGAAGGAGCTCGTACTGCGGGAGCATGCACTTCCTCTGCTGGAGGCTCAGTTTGCTACAGGAGGAATTATTGATCCAGTCAGCAGCCATCGTGTTCCCAATGACGTGGCTATTCAGCGGGGCTACTTAAGTAAGCAAATGGTAAAGTCCTTCAATGAACCTTCAGGTGACGTTAAAGGTTTTACCAATCCCAACACCAGCCAAAGTCTAACTTACAAGCAGTTGCTGGAAAAATGTGTACGAGATCCCATCTCTGGTCTGTGCTACCTGCCAGTGTCAAAGGGTGAAGCTCCTGCTCCAGTTAAGAAATCATACCAGTACACAGAGGAGCAGACCCAGAACGATTTAGCCAACACTCAGATTGAGATTCCTCACAAGAGTTTTGCAGGAAAAAGTATGACTATGTGGGAAGTCATGAACTCCAATATGCTTCCAGAAGAGGAGAGGCGCCGCCTAATGGAACAGTATCGCTTGGGGCAAATCACAAAGGACAGAATGCTAATCATCATCATTGAGATCATTGAACACAGGGAAAGCCTGAAGGCGGAGCAGAGCATGTCATGTGATATCATCAGAAGAAGAGTTACTATAGAGGAGCTTTACAGCGCTCGAATTATTGACTTGCAAACATACAACCTTCTGAAACAGGAGAAGCTGAGCGTTCGTGAGGTTATGGAGATGGCCTCAGTGAAGCAGTATCTCTTTGGCACTGGCTGCATTGCTGGTATTATGTCAGACAGTCCTCCAAAAATCAGCATTTACCAGGCTATGAAGAGCGGACAGATTAAACCTGAGATAGCTTTGAATCTTCTAGAGGCTCAAGCAGCAACAGGTTTCATGATCGATCCAGTCAAAGACGAGCTTCTAACCGTGGATGAGGCTGTGCGCAAAGGACTGGTGGGCCCTGAACTCCATGACAAACTCCTCTCTGCTGAGAGAGCCGTGACGGGCTACAAAGACCCATACAGTGGAAAAGTCATCTCTCTCTTCCAGGCAATGAAAAAAGGCCTTGTTCCTGAGGATTATGCCCTGAGGCTTCTGGAGGCCCAGAATGCAACTGGTGGATTGATGGATCCTGAATACTGCTTCCACCTGCCCACAGACGTCGCCATGCAGCGTGGATACATCAATAAAGAGACACTTGACAGAATATCTGAACCTACTGCGGATGTGCGAGGTTACACTGATCCGACAACGGATGACAAACAGTCGTACGCCCAACTTCTGAAGAGAAGTCGCGTTGACAAAGACAGCGGTTTGCGTCTACTTTCACTGGCAGATAGAAGACTGCTCTTCAAGGGTCTCAGAAAGCAAATTACTGTGGAGGAGCTGCTCATTTCCCAGATTATCGACCAGAAGACATACAATGAGCTCAATGATGGCACCCTAACAGTTGAGGAGGTCAGCAGAGGGCTGAAGAAGTACCTTGAAGGCGTCAGCTGTATTGCTGGTGTGTTTGTAGAATCTACCAAAGAGCGTCTGTCTATTTACCAAGCCATGAAGAAGAACATGATCAGACCAGGAACTGCCTTTGAGCTCCTTGAGGCTCAGGCTGCCACAGGCTATGTGATTGACCCCATCAAGAACCTGAAGCTAAATGTCACCGAAGCAGTTAAAATGGGTGTTGTCGGCCCAGAGTTTAAAGACAAACTCCTCTCAGCTGAACGGGCCGTCACAGGCTACAAGGACCCCTATACTGGCAAGGTCATCTCACTGTTCCAGGCCATGAAGAAGAGCCTAATTCTGAAAGACCACGGAATTCGTTTGCTAGAGGCTCAGATCGCTACTGGTGGAATCATTGATCCACAGGAGAGCCACCGCTTGCCAGTTGAAACGGCGTACGAGCGAGGTCTCTTTGACGAGGAGATGAACCAAATCCTCACTGACCCCTCTGATGACACAAAGGGCTTTTTTGACCCCAACACTGAGGAGAATCTCACTTACCTGCAGCTGATGGAGAGGTGTATGAAAGATCCAGAAACGGACCTGGCTCTTCTGATGCTTAAAGAAAAGAAGCGTGAGAGGAAGACATCATCCAAGTCCTCTGTTCGCAAGCGCAGGGTTGTCATTGTTGATCCTGAGTCAGGGAAAGAGATGTCAGTTTATGAAGCCTATCAGAAGGGCCTGATCGACCACCAAACATACCTGGAACTGGCAGAGCAGGAGTGTGAATGGGAGGAAATTACAATCACATCGTCTGATGGAGTCGTGAAATCCATGATCATTGACCGACGGTCCGGTCGACAGTATGACATCGATGATGCGATCTCACGCGGTCTGATTGACAAATCGGCACTGGATCAGTACAGAGCAGGAACTCTGTCCATCACAGAGTTTGCAGACATGCTGTCAGGAAACATGAGCGGTGTCAGATCCCGTTCGTCGTCATTCGGCTCCTCCTCTTCCTACCCCATGAGCCCCATACCTTCTATAAAGACACCAGCAACCACATGGAGCGACCCAACAGAGGAAAGTGGTCCTGTGGCTGGAATCTTAGACACAGACACCCTGGAGAAGGTCTCCGTTACGGAGGCCATTCACAGAAACCTTGTGGACAACATAACGGGCCAAAGACTGCTGGAAGCTCAGGCCTGCACTGGAGGGATCATTGACCCAAACACTGGAGAGAAGTTCTCTGTTGCAGATGCAATGAACAAAGGGCTTGTGGATAAGATCATGGTGGACCGCATCACTCTAGCACAGAAGGCCTATAATGGATTTGAAGATCCTAGAACAAAAAGCAAAATGTCAGCAGCCCAAGCCCTGAAGAAAGGCTGGCTGTACTACGAGGCGGGGCAGCGCTTCCTGGAGGTCCAGTATCTCACTGGTGGACTGATTGAACCGGACACCACAGGCAGGGTCTCTATAGATGAGGCGGTAAAGAAGGGCTCCCTGGACGCACGCACTGCACAGAAGCTAAGAGACGTTAGTGCTTACTCCAAATACCTCACATGCCCCAAAACCAAGCTGAAAATCTCCTACAAGGATGCTCTAGAGAGAAGCATGACAGAAGAGGGGACCGGGCTACGACTACTTGAAGCATCATCTCAGTCTAGCAAAGGTCTCTACAGCCCATATAGCATCAGTGGGTCGGGCTCTGCTACTGGGTCACGTTCTGGCTCAAGAACTGGATCCAGGTCAGGCTCCAGAAGAGGCAGCTTTGATGCCACCGGATCCAGCTTTACAACCACGTTCTCCTCCTCTTCCTATAGCTCACCAAGCTACAGCCGCCGATACTGATGAGACAGGACAGGATTAAAGCAGTGTTCACCAGATGCCTAATCCTCAGTGGGATAAAGACTACCTTTATTCTGCTCTGCATGTGGTCGTTACCAGACTTGTAATATTTAATTTTATACAAACATCAACTTGTACAAGTTAAAATCATTTTGTTTTGTATATTTTCCTTTTAGTTATGTTCATGCCATGTTATTAAACCTAATTACCACATATACCACACAAGCAGCTTCTATAAGAGCTGCTTTTTATTTCAACTACGATTGTGCAAGTTATTTTTATTTTTTAAATTAAGCATTTATTGTTCCACAAACATTAATCTCCAATGTTATGTTACGCTATAGTAATAATCTAACCTGATGACCAAGACTGCTTCTCAAACAGGGTGAAAACACGTTCTTTGTATATTTCTGGACACCAAACCTCTGCAGAGCAGAATAAGGAGCAATGACACCAAGTGTGCTCGCCCAGCTTCAAGACCTTTTCTCTCCTGGGCTACACTGCCGAATAGTCTCTGCCAAAACCTCGATCCTGACATGTCTGTTATGAAACCTGGAGCAAAAGCAATATATAAATAAACCACAATGAGCAGGAGTCCATAATCTGAGGGACTACGAAGCTGAATACAACAACTAATTTGACAGATCTGGACTTTCACAATCCAACACATCATGTCACTGTCTGCTCAGACACGTCTCAAAGGTACGTAAAGACAGAAATACATAATAGAGCGTCATAGATGTCTAAATAACAAATCTACAGATTCTAATGTTCTCTGTTTTTTTTCAATGTTTTTGAATTTCACAGATCCCGTCTCCAGCTCCTTGCTCCCGTCTTCCACTTAGTTCGGACTGTGACTGACCTTCCGTTATGCAAGAGTCCACAGAATCACCTGCTCCCACGACATTACTGCAGATTTTCTAATGGACCATTTTGCGACCTGCAACTAATCTTCATCTTATGTACCAAGGCCTAAACCCTGCTGTGTAAGTGCCTGCAAAATACTGGAACACTTTAGTAGAGTGTAGAGTGTTAAGGTGGTGCAGTGGTTACACTGCAAAGTGACTGATGCATGACTGGAAAGAGCAGCGCTACCCTAATGGTGTTACTGTGTTATACAGTCCAACATTCTGTCAATCAGTCAAATAATAGTTCATTTTTTCCTCACAGGGCTAAATGTATGGTCTGAATGTTTAACTGCTTCGATTTACGTCTTATGGCAGACAGATATTGTAATGTATGTACTGTATATTGAGAATTACCCAGAGCACTACTGCTAAAAGCCATCAAGTAACACTTTTGAGAAAGATCTTTATGGGTTGCCACCAGATCCAGTATTTGTTTTGACTGCAGTTCTTCTTTGTAAAGCACACTATAGCCTTTTATTTTCATACTTTATATTTCTGCTTTGCATGATTTTGACATTTAAAAAAACAATGGTGCAAATTAACACTTATATCCATTAAAACACTTGTTTTCTTTCAAATGGTGTGAAGGATGTATTTTAATGAGGGTAATCAAGCCTTGTTTAAAATGGTGTATTTATAATAAAACGGTGACAAGGACTTTTATTGTAACAACCTACACTATGTAAATAAACATGGAAATTATACATTTTCTCTCTTGTTTAATGTCAGAGTCTGTGTTCGGTACAGTAAGAAACTACATCAAGAGTTTGAACGATGATCCCGGTAATGAACAGGTGCGCAGGACTGACCTCTAGAGGCCGAACGGTTCAACTACAACCACCCAGCGGATTTGATTTGAATTGAATTAAATAATTCTAGTTCTTCTTAGTTAACTGTGTAATGAGCAGAGGTTTGGGGCCTTTTATAGATATTTCCATTCTTATTCATCACACTGTCCTACTTGGTTTAACAACTGAGCCTCGTTCGTGGGTTTGAGCGGAACACGCAGGCTGAGCCTCATTGGTTCCCACCACCTGGCCGCTCAAGTCCCGCATTGAAAAAGATACAATTAACCAAATAATGGGGGGGGGGGTTCCCACGCGGACACCTGCAGCTTCCACTGCAATAAATAAGTCTGCCGTTTTCTACCGGGTGCTGGGTGATTCCTCATGTCCTTGTCCAAAGGAAAAGTACCGGAGGTCTCCGCGGAACCGTCGCGGCGGCCCAAGTGCACCCGGTGCCGCCACCACGGCATCGTCATCCCGCAGAAGGGCCACGTGAAGTCCTGCCCGTTCCTCGGCTGCGCCTGCTCCAAGTGCCTCCTCGTCACGGAGCGGACTCGGATCGCGACCATGCAGCGAAACCTGAGAAGGGCCGAGGGGAACAAACCCACGAGCAGACAGAAGCGAGCCTGCGCCCGAACCGAACCCCCGCGGGGCCCGGTTGGCGGCGCTCGTGCGCTGCCCACGTTTAACGGGGCCAAAGTCGCGGGAGCCCCACAGGGTTCATGGACGCCCCTGGATCTGCGGTCCGGACCGGCCGCAGGAGAAGGGCTGGCGGCCGGTCCGGACGGTTCCCCCGAGGAGCGTGGGAACGATGCACCGATCAGTGAGTATTAGCCCGGGGTCCATTCACCTGTAACATTAGCGGTCCCACATATTTACACGCTGAGCAAATATTATCAAATAACGGGAAAAGCTACAAACATTAAAAAATGGCGACCTGTTGCTAACGGCCCCGAACCCTGATATATGTGTTAAAGGTTTTATGATTCTGTGGCAATTTAAAAAAGATTTATTTGATTATATCACATATTTTAATTGTTCCGTTATAATAATGGGACTGTTGGAACATTTAATACTTTTCAGAATAGCACGGCTTAAATATTTTCAGCCCACACCAGTCAACAAAAGTATTGTGGTAATTTAATAGTAATAATTTTCACAAGCGTATTATTTAATAATAAATATTTCGTACAATTGCATATTTCTACATAAAATATTTAAATATGTTCTGGTATTTTTTAAATTCTTTAATATGTATTCAATTAAAAACAAAACATTTGCTTGCATTACTCATATTTGAGGCTTGGAGATTTTTATGATTCAGTAAAAGCGATAGGAAAACAGAATTTATTTATTAATTTAACTTTATTAAATAAAAAAATTAGAACAAACATTTGAAGTACATGAAATATTAAAATTTTCAGAATCATTTATAATTAGATTAGATTATTTTACCTACAGTTGCAAGAAAAAGTATGTGAACCCTTTGGAATTACATGGATTTTTACATACGTTGGTCATAAAACGTGCTCTGATCTTCATCTAAGTTACGACAATAAAAAAAACATGGTCTGTTTAAACTAATGCTACACAAACATTATACGTTTTCACATTTTTATTGAACATAACATGTAAACATTCACAGTGCAGGGTGGAAAACAAACCTCTAGATTAATGACTTCTCCAAGAGCTAATTGGAATGTTGTGAATTTAAATGATTATTGAATTTCATGTTATGTTAAATAAATTGTGAAAACATGTTTGCACAGTATTGTGCAGACTGTGTTTTTTTATTGTTGTGACTTAAAGATCAGAGCACATTTTATGAGCAATTAGATTATTAATTTAATGTGTCAGGGTCAGTGTTTGGGAACCTCTTGAGCAACATGAAGCCAATTAATCAATCCATAAAGTTAATGGTTCAAAACCAGTCCTGTAATTCTACATTATTGGCTACTTCGCACTAGAAACAGATAAAGAAATAGAACTAGTTTGAAACGTGTCACACTTTCCTTCCAGATGTTCCCTACTTTGGTGAACTGAGACCATCCGCTCCGGTGCATTTCATTCCTGTTCCACTTAGGATGTCCGGCCATTACGCCGGCAGCTGTGCTTCGTATCCAGCCTTAATGATCAACATGCCCTGTCTGCCACCTGTGCCTGGTGCCCTGTACAACCACAGCCTCTACAGACCTCTGATGCTCCCTCACTTCCAGCACGGTGCCATGCCGCCTCCACCAGCGCCTCCACCCCCTGCTGTAAGCAGCTTTATGCTTCATTCTGCGGAATGGCTGTATTAAAAATTAACTGCTGTGGCCCACGTCCAGTAATAAATCTCCTTCTCGCTTTAACATGTGTTCAACGGGTCAGGACTGCAAACCGGTCTTCTTCACTCTCCAACCAACGGTCCCGGAGGATTCCCAGGAGGAGCTGATGCCTGAGCCTCCTCTGGGCAAACAAGCTGACCTGGACATTGTGGGGCTGGACTGAAGCACCAGACTAATCTTTGTTTTATTTTGATCTTTTGTGCAGTTTGTTCTTTAACTGATGTTTAATGTGACATTTATGCACTGTTTAATGTTTATGTGTTAATAAAGGATGAGCGCTGTTGCCTTTTGCAAAAATATATAACTATTTTTGGGGGGTCTTTGGAAAGTGTTGTCTTCTTCTTCCAACACATCACTATCTTTAAGCAAATATACTGCTTCTTTTTCTAGTTCATCTAATGTAATGCAACTCCACTGTCCACTATGACACGTACTATAAAAATAAAACATGTAGTAGAATTGCTGTATCACCGTTCTGACAGCTACAAATAACGAGAATGCGTAGCCTGGTAGAAGTAGACGGAACAGTTAGCATTTGCCCGCCAGGGGGCGCTGCCCCGCCCTCCTTGCAGCATTATACAGTAACATTAACGTCATTGAGTTCATTTTTCCCTCACAGTCACTATTCTCTGTACCTTTAAAGGTATAAGTGTTTTAACTTACAGAAGGTTTACTGAAATAAGAAAGCGAGACACTGGACCCTTCATCCACCTTGATGAAATAAAGTGTGGCCTTTGCCTGTTACAGCTGATATTTGTCACCAACGTGTTTAAAGGACTGATGAATTCCTGGAGGAGCCGTACGCTGTGACACCACTGTGGTGTGACTCTCATTACTGTTGGTGCTGCTTCGCTGCAGCTACCAGCTGGATCTGGGTGAATTCCTGGTAATACCTTGACCAGAATCATCCGTTTACTCTCCCCACACCTCCCTCATGGCTGCTGTGTTTAAAGCCAATGCAAGATGGATATAAACAGTGTAGCAGGTGAACCAGTGGCCACTGACTGACTACAACAACAGTATATCACAGCAGTCTTTTTATAAACCATATAATACCACAAAATATTAAAAACGTGATTTTTACGACATACAGTACAACCTTATCTTTAAGAGTAAGAAAGTAGAATAAAAACCTCAACTGTACCTTTTAAAACCCATTCATGTCAGTGCTGCCACTTCCAGACGCTGTTTAAACACGGGAGCAGGTCTTCACTGTAAAAAAAAACAAAAAATAATTAGCTCCCTCTTCACTGAAAAACGATGGAAGTCCAGAAACCTCGTCCCTGTCACTGCTGTCGGTGCCATGTTTAAAGTGAAAACAGACCCGGTTCTACTGCACGTGGGACCTGGATCCAGGTCTCTAGAGCTTCACACTGTTTAAAATGCACTGTCACAGAATCCCCACGAAACAACACAGCAGCTTGGACTCAACTCATTTCATAAGTGTCACTGTTTCCTTACAATGAACGGAGGCCTCGCTACAGACCACACTGATCTGCAGCTCCTTCAGCATTAGTTATTATTATTATTTTCAATCTGGTGGATTAAATATTTGATCAACCGGAGGTTTGAGGGAAACTTTGATGCGTTTAGAAACGCTGGTTAGTGTCACTGTGGTTCTGCAGGCGAACGTTCTCCTGCACCTCAGCTAACCCGCTAGGCAGGTTAGCGGATGCTAACGGAACCTGTAAGCTAACCTGAAAACAGGCTATTTACAGCAACAGCGGCTGAATACGGCAGATATGCACGTGTTTCAGTGTGAAACCTGCCAGCATTTCTCATGTTTATCATTTAAAGGTTCGGTTCACTTACATGTGCCGCTTGCTGTTTTATCTGAGCGTTTTCATTTCTAACGTTCCGTTTTCATTAGACACAGGTGCGTAAGTTGCGTTCACGGACCCAGCCGTGTGAAGGACATCGGAGCACTGAAACCCCGACGTCTTCATCTGACCTGATTACAGAGAAAACTGACAGCTGTGACGTTCGCCGCTCTTTGTTATGGATAAAATTACCATCATATGCAGATGAGGGTTATTAGAAGCTTTAGTGTTGTGTAACGAGCTCCCACGCAAGTAAGGACATGTGAATCTAAATGTTTTGGCCGTTTAACAGCAGTTATAGTGAAAATGACATAATGCATTTGTTTGTGTTTTAAAGTTCTGAGGAAATGAATAGGTTCAAACAGCCCATTAATCATTTGCCTGCAGCGTCTGTGGACATGAGCAGCTTTCAGTTCTAAACGCTGCTGTAATCGCTCCAAGAATGTTGGCAAAGTCTTCCCACTTTATTACTTTCTAAATGAGCATTATAGTTCTTCTCTGAGAATGGACCTTATCTTTTCCACCAAGGCAGTTTCACTACACATTACCTGCACTTGTTTGGCCTCTTGTATATTTAATAATAATAATTTTGATAGAGGAGTTGCACCGTGGTTTCTGATTTCTGCATCAGTTGCAGAAGGTGGAGATGCAGGTCTTCGTTTAGAGCTAAACAGGCAGTTAACCCACAACCTGAACCAACACAAAGCGAAACTCAACTGTAATGATAAGGTTCATTCTTTAGTATCACCTCCCTGAAACGGCAAAGGGCACCGCAGTATAATTACCTCTGGTACTGGAAAACACTATGCAATAATCAGATTCAAGCCAACAATAACAGAAACTACCGTTGTGCTGTCTCTGCTCTGATTCACTACAACCCACGTCTTTACTGTTTTTTCTAGAATGCACTTGATATACAATGTTCGCAAACTCTGAATATAACTATTTACAACATTAAATCCACTCAGCTGAGTTTGTTGCCTAGAATATTTGTTATACACGACAATCTGAATCTCTCACTTCTCACCGTCAGGTCAACAGTCCATCACGGGGCCAACACATGGAGACACAACCTCACACATGAATGGGCCCATTCCAGTTGTACCACAACTGCATGTGTTTGAACGGTGGGAGGAACTGGAAAACCTGTAAGAAACCAGCAGACACAGGGAACAGTGAATGTCATGTGTCAGGTCCCAGCGCTGCCTCCTCAGGCTTTGAGGACCCGATTTGGGGACAACTCCGGCCTTTTGCACATGAACTACCCAGACATGCGTGACATGCTGGTGGTTCAGTGACTGCACCGTCTGGGCACTTCCTCAGACGGTGTGACAGAAACGGGGTTTGGAACTGGTCAGACAGGACTTCATTAGAGCAGAGGTGCAAAGGTACAGTGAAAAATAACATTCCAATCACTTCCTTTCATTGTTCAAAATGTTTGTACCAAAACAACAAACTATAAATCTACCTGAATCCTTTAATGTAATTTAGCCAGCAGCTCAAGCTAACGTGACATGAGGACATCAGACCTGCTAGACATCAGCTAATCTTATCGTCCTGTGTTATGTCAGACACACCCAGGCCTTCTTTATGCATCTGTGCTGATCAGATTCCTTCTGGATGAATTACACAAGAGTGAGCGTTTAACTACAGTCATTGACTTTTCAATCTGCCCTGAGGACAAACAGCTCCAAACATACCAGGAAGGTTTGGTTCCATCACATCTGTCAAGTGTGGACTCTGACTCGTTAAACTAACAGGCAACCTGCCAATGTGTGGTTTACCCTGGTGCCAGGTCATGAGCACAGGCCTCCATGGAGGACGTCAGGCCTTCATGGAGGACGTCAGGCCTCCATGGAGGACGTCAGGCCTCAATGGAGGACGTCAGGCCTCAATGGAGGACGTCAGGCCTTCATGGAGGACGTCAGGCCTTCATGGAGGACGTCAGGCCTCAATGGAGGACGTCAGGCCTCAATGGAGGACAGACGTCAGGTCCCCCTCACGCACACCAGGCACGGGTCCTGTTGCTATGATTTACAATCAAAGTTATCTAAGACAAAATGCTTTCTCACCCAGATGCTTTCAGTTTTACCTCAGGGGTGGGAGCGCGGAAAAACTGACTGTTTAATGTGTACTCATCTACAGTGAAGCCCTCCGAGGTCCAACTATGCAGTGAGCAGACAGCTGGCTGTCAGGAGGAGCGCTGTCAGGGCATCTGCTCACTGTAGATGCAAGGAGAAAAGGCCTGGGTGTGTCTGAGATAACACAGGATGATAGGATCTCTCCAATAGCACAGGAATGCAGAACCCACTATGGTTTGTTTGCATCGCCAAGATTAAAGCGTTGAGTGACTTTGACAGAATGAATCAGATTTTCATCTGTGTTGTTAGTGAACCTCAGGATGTGCTGAATAATCTGAGGCTGGTTTTTAGTGCAAGTCCCCTATGTGGAACAGAACTCACTATTCATGTTCTGGAGTCAGATCATTGTGAAGACATCACTGACAGGTCCTTTATTTCTAAGAGGCGGGTTTCAGTTCAGGAACTGGGCTTAAGTTGAGCATGAGGAGGATTGGAGACAAGGTGTGTGTCCTGTAGGGAGAGAAGCTACGACTGTGTTTGAGAAAAATCAGAACAAAAACTTAATCTCACTGATTTATTCTATGATGCTGCTAAAGAAAAGTGGACACAGATTAATGACACAAGGCCACGAGAGGTGAGGCGGGCGTGGTGCCAACGTGAACAGACATGGAAGTGCTAGTGAAGAAACATTCCTGCATTAGAAAACGGGAGTTGGGCAAGAGAAACTCTCCCCGCTTGGCTGAGCGCCTTCAACGGCTGCTACAGATTCACTGGGTTTGTTCAGCTTCAGAACACTGACCCCAAACAATTCACTGAGTCATTTACAGCACATACACTAGTAGAAATCTATTAGACTTGGTTGGTGTAGAACTTCATCCAGTCGTTTCTAAACATCCGTAAGGAATTTAAAAATGCCCTTTAACATTTAACATTTGTAATGAATGAGTCTTCGTCTTTTAGATGCATTGATGTGTGTTTGTGTAGCTGGTTCTGGAACTCATAACCGATTCAAAACCTGCCCAAACAGGAGTTCAGTGGAAGTAAAAGCTTAAACTGAAAGACATGAGCAGATGTATTTACATTTAACGGTCTAATTTAAAGCTAATAACACACAGACACACTCTTGTTTCAACAGCTTCTGTTGCTCTGCACTATTAAGTTTTATTTGTTTCTATTTTCCTATGACAAATTTCTGATGCAACATGTCACAGTTTGTGTTGCCAGGTTCATGTTTGTTTTATCGGCGTGAGACAAGGAGCTGCCTCAGTATCCTGTATTTGTTCATTGCAATGAAGGGTGAGAATGATTGGAGTTGAAAACAAACCTATCCTTTTTAAATTACCAGCTGAAAGCATTCGACCAATGCTTCTAAAATAGAAGAAAGAAACCATCGATGTACTAAACAACATATACACAACAGCCTGACTAAGAACCAGCTTATGACAGAAGCCCAGTGTGGGAGGAAAACACATCACCTCTAACCTTCACAGAGCTGTGGGATGTGGGATCCACATCCAATCCCACATCAGCAGAGACCCTCACAAAGCCTGATTAGAAACGTAAAGAATGTTGAGCTTTATCAATTCAATTATAATAATAATTGAACTTTATTGATCCCACATTGGGAAAATTAACCTCTGTATTTTTACACATGGGGAGCTAGAGTAAAGTGTCTTGCTCAAGGACACACCTGGTGGCAGAAGCGGGGGCTCAAACCTGGGACCTCCTGCTTCTCAGGCCAATGCTCTGCCTATGGAGCCACCAATAAACCAATTGAAACATAAGGATGTATTCACAGATGTTTGAAATAGGAAACACAGCAGAGAATTTGTTGATGTCGGTAGCAAATATTAAAGTACAACTTAATATCATGTTTTATTTACTGTCAATGGGGAGTAGGTTGACATCAAGCAGTTAGAAAATAAATCCACAACAGATCCATTATGTTGCTTTTTCCAAAGAAAACCCAACGGTCTCAGTGCTAACGCTCAGGAACCTGTCAGTCAAGTTCCAGATGTGTTGCCACACAAAGCCACAACACTCGCGTCTCCTGTGATTTCTACAAATCCTCCTTTCTTCCGACGCCAGCGGCTGCCGCGCCCAGCTTTGGCCACAGCCAGGACTGAGGATGATGACACATGTCAGAAAGCAGGTTACACGCAGAATGAAGACAACATGTGTCATCGACACATTTTCTCCCCCAGGCAGAAAATACATCACTGAACACCTGGAAGGCAGCGGTATCAGTATCGGCTTCATCTCATGTCGGCTTGTTCTCAGGCCGTTAAAGGTGAAGATAATTATTCTTTCTTGATTTCCACATGATGTGTTAATTCATTAGATGTAAAACAGTGTTGGGGAACGTTATGATGGTGACGTAACATCTGGTTAACACGACCAACATTTTCAGTAACAAATTGAAACACAAGAAATCATCACTCAACATCTGTATCAGATAATAAATCAACTTTCTGATCGTTTGTCAACAGTGTTTAGAAAATGTTTTACTACTTGCATTCATATAAACTGAACATGATCTACTGTGGTGGAAATTTTCCATAAAGAAGTAGATGAGAGAGAGTTGTCCTTTTGTGCGATTTATTGAAATAATAAAGAAAATAAAAATAATGGGGAAAGCAAATAAAAAGCATGGATGTTGATCGTGCACATCAACAAACCAAAAACCAGCTGGGGAGATCAGTGCACACACCACGAAGGTGTGATGCAAAGAGCCCACGATCCTCAAGTTGCTTCTGCCTTTTAACCCCTTTCTCTGGCTCTGGTGGAATGTCTCTCTGCAGCAATGGAATTGTTTGCGCCACCTTATCTCGCTGTGAGTGAGAATGTTTGCTTTCTCACTTCTGCATCGTCATGTCTTGTTATGCAAAGGAAGGAACACCGAGCTTCCAAGACAAGATGCATTCGCTTTAACAGCCTTGGGTCTGGTGGGGAGTCAGATAGGATGGAGCCAGAGTCCGGGTGTAAAAGACAAACATATATCAGAAATTATTAGTCAGTCAAATGGAACATCAGATGTTTAGACTTGATGTACGTCAGGGCACAAGAGATTATTTGTTTGTGTAAGAATGTTCAGTATTGCACCTAACCAGCACATGACGAGTGTGTTGGATAAGAAACAGCACTAAGGTAAAATTTTTCCATTACATCTACCTGCAGTTAGTCACCAACATCGTTAGACACCTTGTCACTGAGATTACAGCGTCTTTGCGTGTAGTTTATGCAAGAAACGCCAGATGTTCTTTCTTTATGTCATGTGCCTTGTGGCGCATTTGCCTTTTTAATTTATTGATATGTCTGAGGAGGCGGCGCCCTGTTCCCACCTGAAAACCAGCCAAACCTGAGGCAAAAACAAAGCCCTCTGTAATTCCAGTTGGGAGGGCTCCACCAGCTCATCCTGTCACAACCTGATGAGAGCGAGATAAGCGTCTGTATGAAGAGTAATGTTCACTGACACAGAAATGGAACGAACTGATTAAGGCTTAACTGTGACCATATATAATCTTTAAACAGTCACCATGCACACATTGTACCTCTGATTATCCTCCTTAAACATCCACCTCTACAGCGACAAACCGCTGGTCTGGCTGTTATTGTTTTCCAGCACAATGGACTCAGAGGAAGTTTGAAGGAATTCCTGGCATCCTGAGCCGAGCTCAGAGCAGAGGTCCCAGCAGCTATTCCATCACCGCTTGCACAGAGGAGGCTGTTCCTCAGCAGGGGCGGGACCAAACGGCCGACCTGCTCTATATCTGACCAGTGAGCTGGGAGGACGACTGCTGACTTGTTTCTTACCAGCTGACTCTGACTGCTAACCAGTGTGGATTTGGATATTTGGCTTTGTAGGAACTTAAGGTAAGAACAGATTCTTTTAAAAACTGCTGATGTTTCGTCTAAAAATCTGTTTACTCACTCTGAAAAGCGTCTCTGCCTTCAAGTGTTGTTTGATTGGTTTGATGACACGAGACAATACTTGAGCTAAGGCTTTTGTTCTTTTTGAGTGGAAGATAAAATTTTTAAGTAAAAGTTTAGAAATGATTGCGTTACACTGATCTGTCAGCCCACGCCCTCCTGATAAAAAGGGAAAGCAAACATTCCTCAGTCTTTACCTTTGACCAAGACAACCCAATCGCTGCTGGACAAGTCTGAACAATAATTCTGTGATGACGGCACAGCTCCAGAACCTATGAAGTAACTTACAATGAGAGCGCATTGCCTGCAATGCCTTTGCAGCAAGGTGTCAGTCTTTTCTGTCCTGGCAGCAGCTGGCAGCCTTTATGTCATTCAGACAGCTTTTTGGCTCCAGCAGCAGAAGCATTTTTCTGTGAAAGTAGATTAAAGCAGTCAAACTTTCTAATCCACGTGATTATTATATAGTCATTAGCAACGCAGCTTATGCTTCAGAGCTGCTGGAGCGGAGCCCACCTCACACCGGGTGAGAGGCAGGAAGCGAGTGACACCAGAAAACGGATCACCCATAGCGGTGAGAGTAGTAGCCTGTGGTGGTAACTGTGCCTCCCACTGGTGGGAAACGCCATCAGTGAGCTGTGCTATGAACTACATGAATGTAAGAGATGTGTGTGTGAGCATTAGGAGTCTAAACTGACAAATCACCAAAGTGCTTCACATCATGACAATCTGCTCAGTGAATTAGAGTTTGTTTAAAACACAGGAGTGATATTTACTGACTGGTTGTACTGGACTGGATTATTTGGAGACAGGATTCTACTGACGTATGCAAATCAAAATGAATGATACAGGTTTCAAATATAAACGAGCTGCATCAGACTCAGACACATAATGCATGCGGTGAATATGAATGTGGATTGGTACAGGACAGCATTTAATGCTTCAGGTGTCCAATGAACGCTTCATCATATCTGATGTGATAAAAGTTGTTTAACAGCTTCCAGTAATAAATATAAGATAAGTCATTTTGCATTAGCACTATATGCTGCAGTGCGTTACCTGGTGACTCTTCACCTCCAACAGTCTGATAAGCAAACTCACATGGTGTCATAAATATAATATGAATGCTCACTATATAACATTCAAACATTTACAGAGAGGATGATAAAGTCTGCAGCTTCACATACAGTAACTGCTGTTGCTGGACAATGAGCTGCAGTGTGTAAACCCATGCTTGTGTAAGTTGGTGGAGCTGCAAGCGATTCACACCTGTTGGATCACATGCAGTGCACACCTCCCACAGCATTACTTCACCCGCGCAGTGCTCAGGTTTTCCTACCAGCTTCTTTCCATCTTATACAGTAAAGCAAATTAGGGAGATAATTTCCACAGTAAATCTGAAAACAATATACAATAGAGCCTTATCCGATTCCTGTCTGGGGTGAGCAATGACACAGTGAGTGTGAACTTCAGGCTCTGTTCCTTTCCACACCCTCTTTTCCCTGTGATTAATTTCACTCCTACAGATGGAATGACATCATGGAAGGTAAAAAAAAACACCAGAACTAAGCTTTCAGTAGATGGGATGGAAAGAGCTAGCATTTAGGATTATTCACAGTGTTCAAGCTTAAACAACTCTATGCATCTTTTCATTTACATACTTGTGTTGGAATCACTGTGTTCGTTCAAAAACGACTTTGGGACCTCACTGGAATTCAACATCAGGTTGAGAATCTGAGCAATGCTGGGCTGCAGGCTTAAAATGGTGGTGGTGAACTTTCCAGGGTTAAGAACTGCATAGTGTTTGTGTCTCCAGTATCTCCATGTCTGTTGTTTCAACACAGGGCATCTGGCTGTTCCAGTTTTCAAGCATTACTGCTAGACATGCCAAAGCAAATACTTAACATGGTGCTTGTGCAACATGTTCTAGTTGCAGGGTGTTAATTTCTTTTCTATACTGTGCAAGTACATGATGACACGAACACCATAATTACATAATTTATGTATGTAATGTAAGACACACCTTGGTCATCCAGTATAGAATCCACTGCATACTAAAAAGGTTTGAGTGGCTAATTCTGTCAGGGTTGAGTGAGCACAAAAACAAAAAACAGCTAAAAAAGTGAAGTTTTTTTAATGAATGTCAGTGCTACAGTATCTTAACTTGTTTGTTACGCTGTTATGTTTCCTTTATCTCTACAGGAAGTCTCAAAGTCCTGCTGAAGCCTGGGCCTGCAACCACATACTGTAGGACTGTGTATGTGCATCTGAAGATCTAAGGCTGCAGAAGGAAACTGCAAGGTTTGACATGTACTGTAGTTGGGAAACACACGCCTGTAAAACACTGATGCCGTTCATCGGTTTCAGTTAACTGAAGAAATGAATCACTTAAAAATCAGTTTTGATCGGATATACAAATACGTTAGTGAAAGAAATAACAGAAAACGATTTCACACAAGTTTGCATCTAATTCTAACACTTAACCAAATGTCTTCCGTATTTACATTATATACTTCATATTAAACAAATGTATGTGTCTCTGTTTTCGTCAGACGAGATGAATATTCAGGAGAAAAAGCAAAATGGCTCCACAGATGTCCACGGCCCTGTGGCTGGCATATTCCTGGAGAAGACGAAGGAGAAAATAACCATATATGAAGCCATGAAAAAACGCCTTCTCAAGTCAGGAACAGCATTAGCCCTACTTGAAGCTCAGGCTGCCACAGGGGGCATTGTAGACCCCATAAACAACAAAGTACTTCCGATTGCAGCTGCTGTGAAGGAGGGAATAGTTGGACCAGAGATGAAAGAGAAACTTCTCCTAGCTGACAAAGCCATCAGTGGCTACGTAGACCCCTACACCAACCAAACAATATCTGTATACCAAGCTATGCAAAAAGATTTGGTTCCAAAAGATTATGGATTGAGGCTGCTGGAAGCACAGGTGGCCACCAACGGTCTATTTGATCCTATTGAGAAGAAAAATATTTCAGTTGATTCAGCAATTCAAAGGGGCTTGTATGAGAAAGGTTTGCTGAACGACCAGATGTCAGAGCTGAAGGTGTTCTACAATCCAAGTTCTCAGGAAATTCTGAACTACCAAAACCTCCTAAAGAAATGTACCGTGGAGCCTGGCACAGGCTTAGTCCTCCTTCCTGTCTGCATCGCCTTCAAAGGCCTGCGAAGAGGCATTTCCTCCACTGAACTCCTTGAATCAAAGATCATCAACAAAGAAACGTTTGACGACCTGCAGACGGGGAAAACCACAACACAGGATGTGATGCTGATGGAAACTGTAAAAGAATACCTGGAGGGAAAAGGCAGCATTGCAGGAATTGCTGTTCTCTCAACCAATCAGAGATTGAGCATTTATAAAGCCATGAAAGACGGCATACTTATGCCAGGAACAGCATTAGTTCTACTGGAGGCACAAGCTGCAACTGGATTCATGATTGATCCTGTACAAAATAAAAAGTACACTGTGAACGAGGCCATCAAAAACAAACTTATTGGACCAGAATATCATGCAAAGCTGACTTCTGCTGAGAGAGCGGTAACTGGATACCAAGACCCATACACAGGTGAAACAATATCCCTCTTTCAAGCACTGTCCAAAGACCTCATGGTTAAGGAACATGGAATACGCCTACTTGAAGCTCAAATTGCTACAGGTGGAATAATAGACCCAATCAACAGTCACAGACTCCCAACAGAAGTGGCCTTCAAGAGAGGTTATTTCAATGGAGAAATGAAAACCATACTAGAAGATGCAGGTGATGACACCAAAGGATTTTTTGACCCAAACACAGAGGAAAATCTAACCTATCTTCAGCTGATGGAACGGTGCGTTACTGATCCAGCCACTGGACTGTGCCTGCTCCCTCTGCGCGATAAGTCCATAAAAACAACTATGCTGAATTACAACTTCATTGACTATCAAACAAAAATGTCTTTGAAAAAGGAGCAAGTAAAAGTGACATGTGGGAAATACATGGGAATGACAGTATCTCTGTGGGAATTGCTGATGTCAGAATACTTTGATCTACAACAAAGGCAAGACATCATTCAAAAGTATCGTGAAGGAAAGATCGATATCAAGATGATCATTACAACAGTTATGGAAGTCATCGAAAAGTCTGTGAAAACAACTAAAGTCCTCTTTGAAGGAATCAGAGAAACTGTCACAGCCAAACAGCTTGTGGAGGCAGATATCATCAGTCAAGAGGTGCTGGAAGATCTAAACAAGGGGAAGAAATCTGTGAAGGATATCACAGAGGATGAAAATGTAAATGCTTACCTAAAGGGGAAAGACAGCATTGCAGGTATTGTTCTTCCGAATTCTCAAATCATGACCATCTACCAGGCCAGGCAGAAAGGTTTTCTGATGCCTGGAACTGCTTTGATTTTGCTTGAAGCACAGGCAGCAACAGGGTTCATTATTGACCCTATTGGAAACCGAAGGTTTTCAGTGGACAATGCTGTCAAAGCCAATATCGTAGGCGTTGATGTCTGTCAAAAGCTGCGCTCAGCAGAGAAGGCAGTCACTGGATACAGAAATCCATATGATGATAAAATAATCTCCTTGTTTCAAGCCATGCAAAAGGACCTCATTGTAAAAGATCATGGAATTCGACTGCTGGAGGCACAAATTGCCACTGGTGGGATTATAGATCCAGTGAACAGTCATCGTATTCCTGTCCATGTGGCATACAAGAGAGGGTACTTCAATGAAGAAATGAATCAGGTCCTGAGTGACCCAAGTGATGACACTAAAGGATTCTTTGACCCCAATACTCAAGAGAACCTGACATATCTGCAGCTCTTGGCCAGATGTGTCACAGACCCCAGCACAGGACTGAGCCTCTTGCCACTCAAGGACAAAAGTCACAAAATTAGAATTGATGACAATTTAAGGGAAAAGTTCAAAACAGCAACAGTTACTGTTAGGTATGGCAGGTTTAAGGATAAGCACACAACTTTGTGGGATCTAATAAATTCAGAGTATTTGACTGAAGAGAAAAGACAAGAGTTTTTCAAGCTCTTCAAGTCAAGGAAAATCACAATTGAGCAACTTATCATCATGATTACAGAGATAATTGAGAGTAAGGAGATGAAGCAGCAAAAAGAGCTGAGGTTTGAAAGTCTTAGAGGAGAAGTCTCTGCTGCAGATCTCTTGGATCTTAAAATTGTGGATAGAGATACATACAAAGGTTTGGTGGAGGGCAAGATGACTGTCACTGATGTCATGGAACTGGGCAGCGTGAGAGCCTACCTTCAAGGCAAAAGTTGCGTAGCTGGGATTAGCCTACAACCCTCCAATCAGAAGCTTAGCATCTATGAAGCTCAGAGAATTGGCATTCTGACACCAGGCACTGCGCTCTGTCTACTCGAAGCACAGGCAGCCACAGGATTCATTGTTGATCCTCAGAAAAACCAAAAACTTACCGTTGAACAAGCACTCAAACTGAGTGTTATTGGGCCACAAATGTATGAAAAACTTTTGTCTGCAGAGAGAGCTGTCACTGGTTACACTGATCCATATACTGGTCAAAAGATCTCACTTTTCCAAGCCTTGAAGAAAGATCTAATTGTCAAGCAGCATGGCATCCGCTTACTTGAAGCCCAGATTGCTACAGGTGGGATCATCGATCCGTTGAAGTGTCTTCACTTACCCCTTGAGGTTGCATACAGAAAAGGATACTTTGATGAAGAACTTAATAAAATCCTAACAGACCCAACAGATGACACAAAGGGTTTTTTTGACCCAGAGACACAAAACAATTTAACATACCTGGAAATGTTGGGCAAATGTGTAAAAGATGAGGAAACAGGACTGTTTCTCCTACCACTGAATGACAAACAAAAAGCTGCAGCAGCAAAGATTAAATCTGACGCGGAAATACAGCAAGAGTTTGAAAAGATAGCTGTAAATATAACAGTAGGCCGCTACTCAGGTAAATCAGTTACTCTGTGGGAGTTGATTCACTCTTGGTACTTCACAGAAGATGAACAGCATGAATTCATGGAAAAATACAGAACTAATAAAATTACCAGACAAACCATAATCACAAAAGTGGTTTCGACCATTGAAAAACTTGAGAAGTGTGAAACTCCCAAAACGATAATGGGCCTAAGAAATCCAGTCTCTGCGCAACAGCTTCTGGATTCTGATATCATTGATGATGCTACATTCAAACAAGTGAAGGAAGGGAGGCTCACTCTTGAAGAAGTGGCCAAACGTGAATCTGTAAGGGGATATATGAAGGGAACAAGTAGTATCGCTGGAATTAAGCGTTACCCATCCCAGAAAGTTATAAGCCTATACGAAGCAAGCAAACAAGGTCTAATTACACCTGGACTTGCACTCCTTTTGCTTGAAGCACAGGCTGCAACAGGATGGGTCATTGATCCTCTCAATAACAAGTTTTACGTTGTTGACGAGGCAGCCAGAGAGAAAGTCATTGGGCCAGATGTGCATGAGCAACTTCTTTCAGCTGAAAGAGCTGTCACTGGCTATAAAGATCCATTCACAGATGCAAAAATAAGTCTATTCGAGGCTGTGAAAAAACAGCTGATTAAGAGAGACCATGGCATTTGTCTTCTTGAGGCACAGATGGCAACTGGAGGAATAATTGACCCAATTCAGAGTCACAGGCTACCTCTTCATGTTGCCATTAAAAAGGGACTTCTAGATGAAGACATGAGCAAAGTTCTGTTGAACCCCACTGATGATGCAAAAGGATTTGTTGACCCAAACACCAAAGAAAACGTCTCCTACCTTCAGCTGACAAAACGAAGCGAGCGAGATGCTGCCAGTGGGCTACTACTTCTTCCAATCTATGACGAGGAATCCCCTGTGCTTCACACAGATGAGCAAATTCAGCTTGCATTCAAAAACAAGACTGTTGCAATAAATGCTGGGAAATTTAAAAACAAAGTTGTAACACTGTGGGAAGTGCTGCTTTCTGAATATATATCGGAACAAAAACGGCAGCAGCTTATAAAACAATTCAAAACGCGAACCATAAGAATAGAAGAGATCATTGAAATACTCACAGTTATCATTACGGAGGTATCATCCAAAGAAAGAAAATTTAAAGGATTAAGAAAACAAGTGTCGGCCAGTGAATTGTATGAGTCAAAGATTATCTCAAAAGAGCTTTTTCAACAGATAGTAGGAGGAGAAGTGACTGAGGAGAATGTAAACAGCATGGAATTGATACAAAAGTACCTGGGAGCTACAAACTGTATAGCAGGTGTCAGAGTTGAAGCTACAAAGAAGGTTATGAGCATATATGATGCTAAGAACAGAGGCCTGCTGACTCCTGGTACATCTCTGATTCTGCTAGAAGCCCAAGCTGCCACAGGTTTTGTCATTGATCCAGTGAAAAACAAGAAGCTTACAGTAGAGGAGGCTGTGGCTCAAGGGGTGGTTGGCAATGAGTGGAAAAACAAACTGCTCTCAGCAGAAAGAGCAGTCACAGGCTACAAAGACCCATACACCGGGGATACAATTTCCTTGTTTCAAGCTTTAAAGAAGGACCTAATCGTCAAAGATCATGGAATCCGTCTTCTTGAAGCACAAATCGCAACAGGAGGAATCATTGACCCAGTGCACAGCCACAGAGTGCCAGTACAGGTGGCCTACCAAAGAGGCTACTTTGATGAAGAAATGAACCAGATCTTGTCTGACCCTGATGATGACACCAAGGGCTTTTTTGATCCCAACACACAGGAGAACCTCACCTACCTTCAGCTGGTTGAGAGGTGTGTCACTGATCCTGCCACAGGTCTCAATTTACTGTCCATTGTAAAGAGAGGGGAGTTTTATTTCTTTGTTGATGAGGCCACAAAACTCACTCTGAAATCCACAACAACAACCAAAGCAGGAGGGAAGTACCAAGGAAAAACTGTGTCTCTGTGGGAGTTGCTCTATTCCAAGTACATCACTGAAGAGAAAAGGAGAGATCTTGTGCAACAGTACAAGTCTGGAGCAATCACCGTCGAGCAGTTTTTGGAAATTATTCTGACAATCATCAAGCAGCAGACCACTACATCATCATCAATTGTCATGTGCACACCACCAGAAACGAAAGTGGACAGCAGCACAACTAAGACAACCATCACCACAACCACGATCACAGAGACAACTCAGGATCAAAAGTTCCAAGGAATCAGGAAGGACGTCACAGCTACTGAGCTACTTAAATCAAAAATCATCACTGAAGACCTTTACAAAGACCTTAGTGCTGGTAGGCTCACCGCAAAAGAGGTGAGTGAAATGGACACAGTCCGTAAGTACCTCGAGGGAACCAACAGCATTGCTGGAGTCTACCTGCAATCCACCAAAGAGACCCTAAGTATCTATGAAGCCAAACGCAGAAGCCTACTGACTCCTGGCACGTCCCTGGTTCTGTTGGAGGCTCAGGCTGCCACTGGCTTCATTATTGACCCAGTGAGGAACAAGAAACTTTCAGTAGAGGAAGGTGTGGCTCAAGGGGTGGTTGGCAATGAGTGGAAAAACAAACTTCTCTCAGCAGAAAAAGCAGTCACTGGCTACAAAGATCCATACACTGGAAACACCATTTCTTTGTTCCAAGCCTTGAATAAGGACCTCATCGTCAAAGATCATGGAATTCGTCTTCTTGAAGCACAAATTGCAACAGGAGGAATCATTGACCCAGTGCACAGCCACAGAGTGCCAGTACAGGTGGCCTATGAAAGAGGTTACTTTGACGAGAATATAAACCAGATTCTCTCTGACCCTGACGATGACACCAAGGGCTTTTTTGATCCCAACACACAGGAGAACCTCACCTACCTTCAGCTGGTTGAGAGGTGTGTCACTGATCCTCTCACAGGTCTTAGCTTGCTGGTCATTGCAAAGAAAGGGGAGTTTTATTTCTTTGTGGATGAGGCCACAAAACGTACACTGAAATCTACAACAACAACCAAAGCAGGAGGGAAGTACCAAGGAAAAACTGTGTCTCTGTGGGAGTTGCTCTATTCCAAGTACATCACTGAAGAGAAAAGGAGAGAACTCGTGCAACAATACAAGTCTGGGGCAATCACCATCGAGCAGTTTTTGGAAATTATTCTGACAATTATCAAGCAGCAGACCACCACATCATCATCAATTGTCATGTGCACACCACCAGAAACAAAAGTGGACAGCAGCACAACTAAGACAACCCATCACCACAACCACGATCACAGAGACAACTCAGGATCAAAAGTTCCAAGGAATCAGGAAGGATGTCACAGCTACTGAGCTACTTAAATCAAAAATCATCACTGAAGACCTTTACAAAGACCTTAGTGCTGGTAGGCTCACCGCAAAAGAGGTGAGTGAAATGGACACAGTACGTAAGTACCTCGAGGGAACCAACAGCATTGCTGGAGTCTACCTGCAATCCACCAAAGAGACCCTGAGTATCTATGAAGCCAAACGCAGAAGCCTACTGACTCCTGGCACGTCCCTGGTTCTGTTGGAGGCTCAGGCTGCCACTGGCTTCATTATTGACCCAGTGAGGAACAAGAAACTTTCAGTAGAGGAAGGTGTGGCTCAAGGGGTGGTTGGCAATGAGTGGAAAAACAAACTTCTCTCAGCAGAAAGAGCAGTCACTGGCTACAAAGATCCATACACTGGAAACACCATTTCTTTGTTCCAAGCCTTGAATAAGGACCTCATCGTCAAAGATCATGGAATTCGTCTTCTTGAAGCACAAATTGCAACAGGAGGAATCATTGACCCAGTGCACAGCCACAGAGTGCCAGTACAGGTGGCCTATGAAAGAGGTTACTTTGACGAAAATATGAACCAGATTCTGTCTGACCCTGACGATGACACCAAGGGCTTTTTTGATCCCAACACACAGGAGAACCTCACCTACCTTCAGCTGGTTGAGAGGTGTGTCACTGATCCTCTCACAGGTCTTAGCTTGCTGGTCATTGCAAAGAAAGGGGAGTTTTATTTCTTTGTGGATGAGGCCACAAAACGTACACTGAAATCTACAACAACAACCAAAGCAGGAGGGAAGTACCAAGGAAAAACTGTGTCTCTGTGGGAGTTGCTCTATTCCAAGTACATCACTGAAGAGAAAAGAAGAGAACTCGTGCAACAATACAAGTCTGGGGCAATCACCGTCGAGCAGTTTTTGGAAATTATTCTGACAATCATCAAGCAGCAGACCACCACATCATCATCAATTGTCATGTGCACACCACCAGAAACAAAAGTGGACAGCAGCACAACTAAGACAACTATCACCACAACCACGATCACAGAGACAACTCAGGATCAAAAGTTCCAAGGAATCAGGAAGGATGTCACAGCTACTGAGCTACTTAAATCAAAAATCATCACTGAAGACCTTTACAAAGACCTTAGTGCTGGTAGGCTCACTGCAAAAGAGGTGAGTGAAATGGACACAGTCCGTAAGTACCTCGAGGGAACCAACAGCATTGCTGGAGTCTACCTGCAATCCACCAAAGAGACCCTGAGTATCTATGAAGCCAAACGCAGAAGCCTACTGACTCCTGGCACGTCCCTGGTTCTGTTGGAGGCTCAGGCTGCCACTGGCTTCATTATTGACCCAGTGAGAAACAAGAAACTTTCAGTAGAGGAAGGTGTGGCTCAAGGGGTGGTTGGCAATGAGTGGAAAAACAAACTTCTCTCAGCAGAAAGAGCAGTCACTGGCTACAAAGATCCATACACTGGAAACACCATTTCTTTGTTCCAAGCCTTGAATAAGGACCTCATCGTCAAAGATCATGGAATTCGTCTTCTTGAAGCACAAATTGCAACAGGAGGAATCATTGACCCAGTGCACAGCCACAGAGTGCCAGTACAGGTGGCCTATGAAAGAGGTTACTTTGACGAGAATATGAACCAGATTCTGTCTGACCCTGATGATGACACCAAGGGCTTTTTTGATCCCAACACACAGGAGAACCTCACCTACCTTCAGCTGGTTGAGAGGTGTGTCACTGATCCTCTCACAGGTCTTAGCTTGCTGGTCATTGCAAAGAAAGGGGAGTTTTATTTCTTTGTGGATGAGGCCACAAAACGTACACTGAAATCTACAACAACAACCAAAGCAGGAGGGAAGTACCAAGGAAAAACTGTGTCTCTGTGGGAGTTGCTCTATTCCAAGTACATCACTGAAGAGAAAAGGAGAGAACTCGTGCAACAATACAAGTCTGGGGCAATCACCATCGAGCAGTTTTTGGAAATTATTCTGACAATTATCAAGCAGCAGACCACCACATCATCATCAATTGTCATGTGCACACCACCAGAAACAAAAGTGGACAGCAGCACAACTAAGACAACCATCACCACAACCACGATCACAGAGACAACTCAGGATCAAAAGTTCCAAGGAATCAGGAAGGATGTCACAGCTACTGAGCTACTTAAATCAAAAATCATCACTGAAGACCTTTACAAAGACCTTAGTGCTGGTAGGCTCACCGCAAAAGAGGTGAGTGAAATGGACACAGTCCGTAAGTACCTCGAGGGAACCAACAGCATTGCTGGAGTCTACCTGCAATCCACCAAAGAGACCCTGAGTATCTATGAAGCCAAACGCAGAAGCCTACTGACTCCTGGCACGTCCCTGGTTCTGTTGGAGGCTCAGGCTGCCACTGGCTTCATTATTGACCCAGTGAGAAACAAGAAACTTTCAGTAGAGGAAGGTGTGGCTCAAGGGGTGGTTGGCAATGAGTGGAAAAACAAACTTCTCTCAGCAGAAAGAGCAGTCACTGGCTACAAAGATCCATACACTGGAAACACCATTTCTTTGTTCCAAGCCTTGAATAAGGACCTCATCGTCAAAGATCATGGAATTCGTCTTCTTGAAGCACAAATTGCAACAGGAGGAATCATTGACCCAGTGCACAGCCACAGAGTGCCAGTACAGGTGGCCTATGAAAGAGGTTACTTTGACGAGAATATGAACCAGATTCTGTCTGACCCTGATGATGACACCAAGGGCTTTTTTGATCCCAACACACAGGAGAACCTCACCTACCTTCAGCTGGTTGAGAGGTGTGTCACTGATCCTCTCACAGGTCTTAGCTTGCTGGTCATTGCAAAGAAAGGGGAGTTTTATTTCTTTGTGGATGAGGCCACAAAACGTACACTGAAATCTACAACAACAACCAAAGCAGGAGGGAAGTACCAAGGAAAAACTGTGTCTCTGTGGGAGTTGCTCTATTCCAAGTACATCACTGAAGAGAAAAGGAGAGAACTCGTGCAACAATACAAGTCTGGGGCAATCACCATCGAGCAGTTTTTGGAAATTATTCTGACAATTATCAAGCAGCAGACCACCACATCATCATCAATTGTCATGTGCACACCACCAGAAACAAAAGTGGACAGCAGCACAACTAAGACAACCATCACCACAACCACGATCACAGAGACAACTCAGGATCAAAAGTTCCAAGGAATCAGGAAGGATGTCACAGCTACTGAGCTACTTAAATCAAAAATCATCACTGAAGACCTTTACAAAGACCTTAGTGCTGGTAGGCTCACTGCAAAAGAGGTGAGTGAAATGGACACAGTCCGTAAGTACCTCGAGGGAACCAACAGCATTGCTGGAGTCTACCTGCAATCCACCAAAGAGACCCTGAGTATCTATGAAGCCAAACGCAGAAGCCTACTGACTCCTGGCACGTCCCTGGTTCTGTTGGAGGCTCAGGCTGCCACTGGCTTCATTATTGACCCAGTGAGGAACAAGAAACTTTCAGTAGAGGAAGGTGTGGCTCAAGGGGTGGTTGGCAATGAGTGGAAAAACAAACTTCTCTCAGCAGAAAGAGCAGTCACTGGCTACAAAGATCCATACACTGGAAACACCATTTCTTTGTTCCAAGCCTTGAATAAGGACCTCATCGTCAAAGATCATGGAATTCGTCTTCTTGAAGCACAAATTGCAACAGGAGGAATCATTGACCCAGTGCACAGCCACAGAGTGCCAGTACAGGTGGCCTATGAAAGAGGTTACTTTGACGAAAATATGAACCAGATTCTGTCTGACCCTGACGATGACACCAAGGGCTTTTTTGATCCCAACACTCGGGAGAACCTCACCTACCTTCAGCTGGTTGAGAGGTGTGTCACTGATCCTCTCACAGGTCTTACCCTGCTCCCCCTGAAAAAACTTTAAAGTTTTACATTAATTTCTCTGTGTGTATGTATTGTGGATTATTCCTTAATCTTTCACTCATTTTTCAATAAATACAATTTTCTTTTTTAGTTATAAACACATTCCAATAGTAGTGGGAGCTAGACATGGGTTATAGCAAAACTATGATATTGATAAAGACTTTTAAAAGGTTTGATTACAGCATGTGTGATTGTGCATGTTCTCAGTCAACGTGCACAAAAGGAATTAGGAAATGCAAATCTTTATAAAATGAATCTAAAGATAAGTTAAAAATAAACAGACTCAAGTTCTAGGATGTTTAGTGGTTTGGGTTGTAGTTGTGTGTGACATGGTAGCCTGTGAAAGAGCATGCTGATCTTAAACCGATCTCAAACATTCTAATAGTGCCTATTGTGAAAGATAGGATACTTATCATCGTAACTTGTTTTCATACAGATGGGACGAACCAGAATCTGTTATGATTGACTCAATAACATTATTAAAACATGCTATTCCCTTTATATGTGAATGTAGTTTAACTGAACATGCACTAACCGTAACTGAAAGTCAACCATGTATTTCTGGTATTTTTGTAAAACCTTACCAAATGTTTTTTCTTCATTTTGTTCTAATAAATACGTAATACTACTATGCAGTTTCTTTCGTGATTTTCAAAAGGTTCAACAATTTCACCATCTAATTTCATCACAATCAGAATCAGGTTTATTTGCCGAGTTTGCACAGGAAAACCAAGGAATTAGATGCAGTCTGCATCCGTCAATTTGTTCCCTCTTGTGGCATGAACAGGAATTATTTACATACGTATTATTACAGTTATTTACATGACATACAGCGTACTCCATCATTTGGTGCTAATGAGTCCTGGTTCAGCACAGCTTCCTGGTTGAGTCAGTGCAAACTCAGCAGTGATTGACACAAGGTAGTATATGTAATTTAATGTCTAACTTAAAATAAAACAACAGGAAAACAGGTTCCACAGTGGTCTTCAAGCAAAGGTATGGTAGGAATAACAGCACTCTCTAGTGGGAAAACATGGCATGTTTTTTTATTATTATTCACATTTCGGACAAACCTGTCTGGAAAAATTAAACTGTAGCTTTACATCCATATAATACACCTGGAAACTGAAATTCCTCGTTAGCTAAAAACTGGTAATTCACAAATGTTAACCATAATTCAAAATGAACCACATGCAGGAAGAATCTTATTTAAAGGATGTACACTATAAGCAATGACGAAACATTCCAACAAATTCTGGACCCAAATGAGTAGAAAACCTAGTTCAATATGTCCAACAGCTGGTGAATCTCCTCTTGGCCACGGTAAATTCTCTTCACTCCTCTTGGAAGATAACGGCAAGATGAAAGGTTGAGGTAGGTAAGAGCAGTTGTATGGCCTATGACTGACCTGCAAACAGGCAAAAATAGTTTTATATCATGAAACAATGATAATATTAATTGTGTAGCTTTGATGGTGCAGCTAAGAGGGAAAACTGTGCTAGAGACCTGAGGGCTGGTGGCGTGATCCTTGTCCCACTCAGGTTGAGAGAACGCAGGGTATCAGCTTCTTTTGCCTGAGCAAGGAAACTCATTGCTATCTCTAAGTCCTCCTCAGTGAAGAGCTGATTTGCAACATCAAGCTGTTGCAATGTCTGATTCCACTTGTGGGTCACCATGTGAAGCCCCTTCTTTGGAGATGATGACCCAATGTGACTGCTGAAATACAGTCCCCAAAACAGACACTCGAGCTCTGCCAGAGAACAGAAGACCAAAGAGATGCATTATTTTTAAATTGACTTCAACTTTAAATACAACTGGTGTTTGACATACTTAAGAAAATTACTTTACTCCTGAAACGTTTGGAATAGTAAAAGTATTTCTATGCTTACGGTAAAGATTTATACATTTTTTATCAAGCATAGACGGAACAAACTGCTATTCAGTAAGGAGCCATATTTGACATTGAAACCAGCATAAACAAATTTAATAACCCTAAACTAAAGTCCAAAGTCCAAAGTTACACCTACCGAGACATGGTATTGAAGCGAGACCGGAAGGTGTTATTCGCGAACAGCCTCGCAGGTCCAGCACCCGCAACTTGGTGGAATTGAAGAGAATGTCCCACAAATCTTTGTCGGTCATGTAAGAGTAAGATGTGGTAGCGATACAAAGCTCCTCCAGTAATGGAAAACCTGATGCTGAATCAGCAGCATTACGCATTGATTTATGAAGAGGTCTGACATTCAGCATCCGGAAGGTCTGATGAGAAGTAAAATTGCGTTCACAGTGAAATGGGACGTCAAAGACAGGTGTAAAATCCTTACATTTAGAATGCAGACACTAAATTGCACCCACATTTTCCAGTGATATATTTTCCTGCTCTAGCAGCACTGTGCTTCACCTGTCTTGTAGGGGTTAACAAAAGCTCATATAGGTCAATATCATCAGTAAGAAACAAAGAAAATGGTAATTGATGTTCTAACCTTTAATTTAGGACATGCCATCTGTAGTGCCTGGATGCACACAGAGAGTTCACAGTCCTTACTGTCAAGCTTTGTGTTGACCTCCAACAACTCCAAATGAGGGCAGTGTCCCCTCTGGAAAGATAAGTACAATATAGCATGTGTATCAAGTTAGTTCCTACTTTCGGAATTTAACTACTGGTTACAAAATCAAGCGAGGCTTACAGATATGGTGGCCAGAAGTCTGTCATTCTTTAGTCCCTGAGTGAACCAAATTTGCTTGATCTGACTCCCATGATTCTCAAGGTACTCCAGGAGTCCCTCAACCTGGAACTACAGCAAAAAACAATTCAATTTATATTTTAGAGTTTCTATTGTATTAACTTGAAGCAATACAGCTACAATCTGGCAGCCAATAATACAGTTTAAATGTATTCACCAGGTTTCATTTACAGTAAAACATTTGTTTTTTGTATTTTGTTTAACATCTTAAACTGCTCCTTTACATGCCTCAGAATACTGGAGATTTATGCTCTGCAGAGAACGGCTGTGTAGACCAAGGCTGTCGAAGGCTCTCGTAGTCAGGCCTGTGCAGTAAGACAGCGAGAGGGAGCGAAGGTGAGGGCAGAGGTGTGACACCATCTAAATTTGATTAAAATGAAAAGAGGAGTAAAGAAACACACACTTACATACATAGCAAATGTTAAATACAGATAAAACTTCATTCATAGGGTGTAGAACAAGTACAACCTATAACTTATTAGTGGTTCATAAATATGACTAAAGTCTGTTGTAAGGCAAGCTCTAGTTTCACCCTTGATCACTCACCTCTACAGCATAATTAACATTATCCTTCCAGTGACAGAGGGAGAATTCACGTAGTTGGGAGAACCTAGGAAATTAGGAAATAAGAACACAGCTGAATGCAGCTTACAGGATATATAGAGTGTATCTAAAACATATTCAATAAATATATTACAGACCTGCTTTGTGCCAGCCAGTTTATAGTGTCCTTGATCTTGTGCTGAGTTGTGGGCAGCTGCTTCTTTCCTGGTGCAATCCAGCAGTGACTTATAGTTACTTTACGCCACAGAACTGGACTAGATGCAGCTGCGTTCCACAGACGACAGACTCTTCCCACCCTAAAGCAGAAACACAGTGACAAATCCAGTTCCTTTTAGGGTCACACAAAAATCTCAATCTGACAAACAAAACCTTGTCTTTTACAGTTTTTTATTATTTTATAATACACAATATGGATGTGTAATATTGTGGTATATGCCCTCGTAATCATGTTTCCACTGCACCTCGACAGCTATTTATGTATTTCCCTGACCCATACTATATATCTAAAATCAGCATGATTATTACCTGCACAAAAATGGTACAGCACCATCTTGGACGACCACCATCTGAAAAATATTGCTTAGCACCTCTTCAGGAACACTTACACCCCATCTGTTATCTGCTGTTTTCTGTGGCACAAACACTGTGGTTTCCTCTGCTGTTTTAACAATTGCATTATTCTCTGATCTTGACTTAGCAGGCACAGCCTTCTTTTTATTACTGTGCTTGGCTTTTAACTTTCCTTTAGATAGTGACTTCTTTTTTCTTCCTTTCTTTTGGAGAGTCCAAGCGGAGTCACTATAATGCGAAGTAGTGCTTGAAATGACTAGAAGCATATCTTCCCCTTGGTGCACGGTGTAGCCAACCTGGGAGGACCTGGCGACCCTGGCCTTTTTTCTCTTCTTCGCTTTTGCATTTTTTTGTTCACCTCTTCTCCTCTTTAATGATGACTTCTTTGACAACCTAGATTCACCCTTGCTTGATGCACCTGAAGTGCTTGGTGCAATGTCTTCTTGTCTTTTACTGGGGGATGAGGCTTCTGCTTTAGTGGAATCCATCTTCTGTTGCTAAAAAGCCTTCCCAATGTGTTTTATTTCCAGAAACCCAGACATCAGCAGAGCAGAGCCATGAGCATCTGAAACAAATATAATCACATCATTATAATTCTCTCAGCATTAGTTAACCATTTCATTGATTTGTTCTGATTTTGAGTGCAGAAATTGGCAGCAGCAAAGAATTATACTACTTAATTTGTAATATCAAGTTTGTTTTTGTTTGTATGAAGGCTTGACAGAAATTAAAAAATTAAAATGCAAAGTTTGTAAACAGAACAAAGCACAATGTCAAGTCAGAACAAGAAACACCACAATCCTCTTACATTTATGAAGCGGCTAATCGCTCTCATCATCATTAGCTACTGCTCATGAGTAGTCAAATATTTAGTGACATGTTAATTACGCATAAATTGTTATATCTAATTTTTATATATACGCGACCTTTATCTACCATGACAATGGTAAAGTAAAATGATGTAGCCAACGATAACGTTACTTAACGAATAAATGATAATATTGCTTAATGTATTCAATAATAAAGGCAATTTATTTACTGCTCGACCTTAAACGATTGAACGAATCGATAGCTAGCTTAGCTGGGTAACTGAAAGCTAACGTTAGTCAGAGGCGCCGTACATTGTAACGTAAATAAGAAAATGGAAACGCAGATCTTTCTACATACATACTATGAGCAGGTGTGTTGTCAAAAGTTAAAATGAGACTTTTACACGGAGCGTTGATGTTTCACTACCTGATGCTAGTGGACGTTAACGTCTTACAAACAACAGTCAAAAGCAGACCCACAATGCATTGCGCAATCCCTCTATGATTGGCGGAGATCTTGAAAACAACCCGCCTTCTGTAAAAATGTCCAATCACGGAGCATCTTAGTGTTTTCATGGATTCCTTGCTGTGGGTTGAAGTCGAGAAGGAGCGAAAACCAGTCCTAAAAGCGTGCGGCGTGTGGGTAAGAACTTACACCTCGTAAACTTACTTTTAATTATTCTACATTTTTAATTATTTGAAAATACTGCGACAAGCAGCGCATATAAGTATTTCTGATATCTTGTCATGGATTATTACATTTTAATTTGCCTATTTTGCTGCAGGAAACATTGGTGCTAACATTAGCAAATTGCACAAAGCTAATGCTAGCTTGCGTTTATATAGCACTGGATTTTATGTGCAGATGTGCTTAAATGCAAAGTTTGTAAATTAGACACATTTTCTTGCTTTGTTTTTAGAATTTGATCAAAATACACAGACTAAACGTTGCGTGTGTGTGTGTGTGCATAGCTTGTCTACCAATCCAGGGGCGGTGGCAGTGTGTATAGGGGGGTTCTTAGCACAGCTTTGACCCCAAAGGGCAAGAAGATGTCACGTTATTGTACTACTATTGTGTTTAGCTGATGATACACATTTCAGAGATGGCTAAAAACCCAGTACCCAGGTCAAGCTGAATTATTCAATACATCTACAACTGACAACACGTATAGCGGTACACCACGATTATTTTGCCAGTATTTAATTTGATAGTGCTGATAAAAGTATAAAGGTTGTGTTAACTTCTAAAGTTTAATTTGTTATAAGGAGGGCAGACTCTTCTTTTTTAATAAAGAGGTCAACACATTACTAAAAATCTGACACATTATGACATTTATAAAAATAGAATTAATCCAGTGATTCAATCCTTGGGTGTGATGAAACTTATTTTAGGGGTTGGGTTTTTAAATTTACTTCATCTCTCTTTTAAAAACAGCCCACAATGGAGGAAGGTGAAGATTTTTCCCTTTGCGGTAAAGCAGCTGTAACTGATGCTAATCTGAGTGAGTTGGAAACGTTCTAACAATTCATTTGTTTGATTGTTTTTTTTAACAAGATTCCTGATATATTAGCATTATTATTGGCTTATTAGTTGGATATTACAAAGGGTAAACCAATTATACTGTCACATTCATGTTCACATTGTTTTTCAGGGGATGATTACTATTGGAAGCTTGTTGCTGATTTCATTGGTCCTCAGTCAGGGGAAGGTTTAGAGCTGGAACAGGCGCCATGCAAGAATAGATTTTTGATTCAAGTAGGACTTATGAAAGAGGATAATAATTTCCCGTGGATTGCCATTGTAGATTGGCTCAAGAGAATCTTCCCTGGACATTATTCAGCAGATTTTCGACGCTTGATTGAAAGAGGTACTGCAACAACACTGAGCCTAGGAGCCGATGCACGGGTGACCTTTTTGGAGTCAGATGTCAACTTTAATTTTGTTGGCCCAATATGTGACAGTATTGGAGTTGAACGACATCATCTTTTACAAATGAGAGATTTTTCAGAGCGAGCACAGTCCATTGAAGTGACAAATGGGTTGATTTTTGAGTTGAGCAACTTTATTGCCAGAGAAAAAATTGCCCCAGTTGTTATAGTTACTTGGCTGAGAAACTTTAACCCTGAGTTCTGTAAGGATGGTGATATTCAAAAAGCATACAAAGTCATTAAAAGCAAGCTAAAAAAATTAAAACTGTATAGTCGCAATTCTGAAACAAGAAGTCACCGGAGGAATGTAGCAATAGAAAATGTACTTCAAAGTCCGTTTGAACTGGTGCCAAAAAAAGAACCCAAATATCTTATGAAGAAACGTATGAGAAGAGATGAAACTGTTGACTATGACAAAATTAGAATTAAGCAGGAAAATGAGAGTTTTGAAATCATGCAAGGTGAGGGTTCCGAGATGAACAGAGGCGTGGTAAAGAAAATCCTACTAAAACAACATGTGCCTTCACTTGAGGAAAGTGATGATGACTTGGGCAAATATGCCAATGAAAAAGAAGCATCAGACAGCAAAGGAGAGGCACTAACCCTGCTTGACATTGCAATGCTGTCTGTTAAAAAGCTGTCAAGTGTTTATGGCAGCAGAACCACAGCATGCAACCAAGTTTCTATTGATCTTCTGAAAAATCAGTTTATTCTAACGTGCAAGGAGCATCCTGCCCTGGCAGAGTTCGATGCAAAGCTTGCCTCCCTGTGTGACGACATTTCCCTGCCATCTCCTGTGGTGTTTTTGAACTACAACGCCAATTTCCTTGTTGATGTACACGACGCAGTTGATCAGCATATTATGAACTTTGAAAAAGAGATCATCATGTCGAGCGGGGAAAAACTGGGGCGCGATAAGCTTCAGAAATTCCAGAACATTGTGAACATGTCAGAAAGTTCAGCTTCGCGCTACATTCACATGGCTTGTGATGTCTTGAGCCCCCGCACCCCTGGTAAACTGAACTACAGAAAGTACTGGGTAGCATTCTGTAAGGAGAAGGAAAATCCCTGCAAACTTGTAGTAAATGAGTCAAACCACTTCAACAACTACTTTGAAGCCGCAGCTGGACTTATTCACCATCACAAAGAGACAGCTCTGTTTTTTTCTGACCTGCTGTCACTGAATGATGACACTCGTCCAAACATCATTCTTCAGAGTGTAGCTGCCGACGCAAATGACTCTGTGATTCAGAGCCTTGTATGTGTTGTGGCCATTGTATACTGCAAAGTCATTGGTCCTTATTGGCAGCTTCTGAAAAGTGGAGGAGAGTACTCGCAGTACAGCCAGTACTTACTGAGTCTTTACCAAAAGTTCCTTGACTGGGCCAAAAACCCTTCAGCTCTGCTGGAACCTGAAGAAGACTCAAACGTCTTTCTGCAGTTCCCGTTGCAAGAGAAGACGTTTGATGGTGTTTTTCAGTATTGTGGGCAGTGGCACACAAACAGGGAACTGATCCGAGCTTGCTTAAAGAGGACAATCAAAGGGATTGCAGCCGTCACTGAGGAACACTTGAGGGATTTCCTGCCAGGAGGAAAATTCTCTCAACTCCCTTCACAGGATCTAAGTCTGGAGCTGGTCAGTTGCACGTTCTCTGTGCTGATGGCGGAATATCCCTTTGGCCACGGTTATCCCTATCAGAAGAAGACCCCCGACAAGTCATCCAGGCGCTCCTCTCAAAGGAACCTGTCATCAGAGAGCAGTCAGGAAGATGGCTCATGTAACGAGAGCTCAGATGATTCGTTCGAAAGGCAAGGTAGACGCAAAATAAGCTATGGTGATGAACCGAGAAGAAGTTACAGACATAAAAAGGAAGTGACAGGAAGGCTACAGAAAAGGGCGAGTGAGCAGAACATGGACAGGGACTACATAACAGCTATGGTAAACAGGAATGGAGGGCCGTGCAAGTCGCAGACAGATGTCGACAAAATGATGCTCCGTTTTGAGGCAAAGTCCAGGGCTGAGAAGCGAGAAATGGTCCGATGTGAGATCCTGTACCAGAAACTGATTCTGAACAACACCAGCCCACACTTGGACTGCATTTTCCGCAATGCCACTCAAATGGTTTTGAAGCTAAAGCTGGCGCTTCCCCGTGTTAAACCTGGGTACTCGCTTGTTTTGGCGCCTAGAAAGACAAGGCCAAAGGCGGCGGTTGAAGAGCCAGCGGACGCTGAAATGGAGCAGAGTCACAGCACGTGGGACTAATAAGAGGAACAGACATGTGACACGTGACCGCCTCATAATCATGTGTTAGAAACAAACACTATAATATCTACTCTGTATAACTGTGTATATATCATGTTAAGCATGTGTTATAAATCTGTCTTTTTGAATCAATTACTTTAATTTTATGAATTGTTTGCAGTTTTTCACATTAACTCAACAACTTTGTTGTAGTGAAATGTGACATAAATCTTTTATTTTTTTAATTGAAGATGTCTCATAAACTAATGACTGCTCACCTAACATATGTCATACTGTATGAATCACTGTGAGAATGTATTAAACATCCACTCTAGAAACAACAGTTTGCTCGTCCAAACTTCACTATTGACTGGGAGGAGTGAAGGCAGTAACATGGGAGCTTATCTGGGCCACTGTGGTAAAGGTCAAAGCATTTAGAACAGCGTGAGAACTCTGTGTCTCTGAGATCATGGGATCATTAAGTCATAATGAGCACATAGTATATTATCCGAGGAGAAACGAGGAGTAGTTTGTAGTTGTATTTGTGTTAACAACGCTTGCAAAGCAAAGGTAAGATCAGGTCCGTTTGCTCGAAATAAAGGGGAAGTCTGCCGTTTACTATTTGAGTGGCCGCCCGCGTCCGCGGTCTCCGGCTTACAAAACGAACGCACATTTATTCCTGTGATTATGGTGCGTTCAAAGTATGGACAAATGATGATGCACACTGTGTTTAAATAAAAGCACGCGGCTTCTTAGCCACGACATTTGAGAAAAAATGAAACCAAATCAGCAGTAGGGAAAGCTAGACCTGGTTGTCATCGTTAGATGTTATGAAAACTGTAATCCATAATACATTAGCACTTAGTTTATTAAAGGACAACTGCAGACTATAACTAATATTACTGTAATAAGTTAACAGCAAATGGATAAAGTCTACGAAAGAACAAGTAGTAATCTTCTTGGATATTGAGTTATTATTAATAAGCAAATGAAACCGTTTACATTGTTATTTATTTGACTTTGCTGACTGGCCGGCAGTGTAATTTACATGATGTCTGTGAAGGCGGCTGAAGCAGGGTCTAACGCACACACACACACACACACCGCAGGTTATGCGGTCCACACTTTGAGGACAACGCATTGTCGGGTTCGAACACAGCGGGACGGGGAACGCGGCACCATGTCCGGCGGCTGGTGGAGCAGTGCAGCGGTGACCCACGGGCTCGTGGCGCTGTTCGCCATGGGCTCCTGGATTTCCGTCAACAGCCTGTGGGTCGAGATCCCGGTGATCGTCAGGGTGCTGCCCGAAAGTGAGTGCACACGAGTAGCGTATGTCGCGTCGATCAAATGTCGTTCAAACAGCAGACTTTTGTTATTAACAGACATTTATTGGTTTATTATCTTATTTAAACGCAAACCTGGCTATAACGCTCATAACTTCAGGGTTAGCTAATTAGCTAGCTAGCTACACATTAATAAACAGTGTTACAGCTATGTCAAGTTAATATAAATAAAAAGGGGACATGTGTATTGTCAATAAATACGTAGATGCACATAATAACCAGTACAATCTGCTTTGAAACATCTCTTATTAATTTGCACAGACCTCCTGCTGTGCTGCTTTGAGGTGCAACAATGCGCACGGGAAATGCTACGATCCACTTTTGCACGTGCTTGACCGACTCGTCCCGCGTTGCTGTGCTCCTCAGAGTGGACCCTGCCCGCCTACCTCTCCGTGCTCATAGCGCTCGGGAACGTGGGCCCGGTCGCGGTGACCGTCACGCACCACTGCGCCCCGGGGAGGCTGGACGAGCGCCTCGTCATCCACTGCATCCAGGCGCTGGCGGCGGCGGTGTCTGCGTTTCTGGCCGTCTTCTGGTCGCACACCGTCACCGTCGCGGGGGCGGAGCGCTCGCTCCCGTTCCTGCTCTTCACGTTCCTGCTGTCCGTCGTCTGCTGCACGTCCACCGTCACCTTCCTGCCGTTCATGTTCCGCCACCCGCCGCAGTACATCCGCACCTTCTTCATCGGCCAGGGCCTCAGCGCCCTGTTCCCCTGCGTCGTGGCGTTGGGACAGGGTGTGAGCAAGCTGCGGTGTGAAGCGGTGAACGGCACCGTGCACCCCGAGTATCTGCGGGAGAACTTCCCCGCGCAGAACTTCTTCTGGTTCCTGTGTGTGATGCTGTCGGTTTCCGCTCTGAGCTTCGTGGCTCTGACCCGGAGGCAGGAGTCCCAGCGGGACGCGGCGCCGGCGGCGAAGAGCGGGGACGAGACTCACCCGCTGCGAAACGGAGCGGCGGCGGTGGCGGAGGAGGCGGCGCCGGTGGCGGCGGAGGCGGCGCCGGTGCCGGTGGAGGCGGCGCCGGTGCCGGTGCCGGTGCCGGCGGACGCGGCGCCGGTGCCGGTGGAGGCGGACGCCCGGCCCTTCTGGACGGCGCACAACGCGTACCTGCTGGCGCTGCTCGCCGCCTCCAACGCCCTGACCAACGGCGTGCTGCCGTCGGTGCAGAGCTTCTCGTGTCTGCCCTACGGCTCCATGACCTTTCACCTCTCCGTGGTCTTTGGAAACCTGGCGAACCCCGCGGCCTGCTTTCTAGCCATGTTTTTCGTCCTCAGGTGAGAGCGTCCCGGGTTGTGTTGAGCACGTGGGGGTTTTGGGTTGTCGGTGCTTTCAGCTCCCAGCTGGGATCGTTCATGGAGCCGCTCCATTTGTGCCGCAGGTCCTCCGCGGGGCTCGGGGTCTTGTCTGTAGGAGGGGCGGTGTTCGCCGCCTACCTTCTGGCCCTGGCGGCCCTCAGCCCGTGTCCCCCCCTGCTGGGAACCCACGCTGGCGTGGCTCTAGTGGTGAGTGGTCACGCAGCTGTTCGGCTCTGGATGTTTGCTGTCCGCTGACCCTCTCGCGCCCCCTGCAGGTCGCATCGTGGATCGCCTTCACCGGCGTCTTCTCCTACGTGAAGGTGGTGATCGGCACGTTGCTGCACGAGGCGGGCCACGGCGCCCTGCTGTGGTGCGGCGTCTCCATCCAGGCCGGCTCTCTGGTCGGCGCCGTCACCATGTTCCCCCTGGTCAACGTGTACCACGTGTTCGCCAGCGCTCAGGAGTGTGTGGACAACTGCAAGCGGGGCTGAACTATGTGTATGTTTTACATGTTGAATCCCTCCTCACAGGAAGTGACTTTCAAGAACGCAGAGAGGTTTTAGTGAAGCACTCCGTTTGCTCTATTTGTGGATGAAGCTTCTTCTGACTCCGAGGCCTGTGACGTAAAGAGACTGTGAACATTCCCTGATAATGGCTGATCCGTGTTGCTGCAGAGGAGGATGTTGATTAATACCTCTGTACTTCTTTGTGCGTTTTTTACAGTAACTCTGTGTAGCTGACGTTGTTTACACTTGTGTGAGTGTGTTTGATAAGTTTTGCACTCAGGGACACTATGTTAATTGTATGATTATTTGTTGACATTTTATAATATTTTTCACAGGATCACAGTCACATTCAGCTGCTGAAGCTAATATTTTTCTAACTACAGTATTGCAGTAACTTTTAACATTAACTAATGGTTGATGCGGAACATTGAGCCTTTATATGACTGATTGTAACAGATAGGAATTTTAATTTGGAATGACTGATATTTTATAAAAGCATTTTCAGTAACTCACTTTTTTATGCTTAAACTCATTAGTGATGCTGCTACCGCTCATCAACCTCTTCAGGTTTTACAGGTTTTACAGGTTTTACAGACTGATCTGCTGCATGTGCCTCGTGGCCGTGATTCTGTTGCTTCGTGCTGATCTCATGTAAACTGGTGATTTTTATGGCTGCTGGCCTTTTTCCTACAGTTTTGTTGTGTACAGCCAATCATGTGATGCCGAAGGACCTGAAGAATAAAGATTTGTTAAAAAGGTCCCGTCAGGTTTTTTATTGTTACTGGTTCCTTGGACTATTTGGGAACTGGATCTTTATAGTGCAAACATTAGAAGTTACTGCATCAGATATTGTACTAACAGAATTAACTGTGCCATCACTGTGAGCCAGTAGCTGGTCTGAATGAATTACTTGTCTTCACAAAGTCACATGCTGTCAAAGATGAACCCTGTGAGCAGAGGCAGGTCCACTGCTTCATCAGGTGCGCAGCTTCTTCATAAGTGGTCTTTTGTGGAGTCCAGTATCAGCAGGATCCTTTAAATCACGGAGTGAAACGCAGTCGGAACGCATGGATCCTGTCGAGGCGTCCTCCCATTCAGACACAGTGCGACAGTGAAGGTACTTTCAGGTGAGACAATGATCCGTTAACTACACACATGTTTGGCTGTGAGCTCTCACACACTCCCCCCAGGACGCTTCAGTCGCCTGCTGCACACACTTTACTGCGCAGGACTTCGTTCTGGCTGCAGAAAACTCCAGCTCTCCACAAAGAACACGTGAGTAACTGCAGGATGATACACATGATACTTTTCATGTTTGTGGGAAAAGTGGCTCAGTTACATGAATGTGTTTTTATTTGATAGTTGGGTGTGATCCTAAAGTTTATGGGCTCATTTTGACCTGAGGACGCGCTCTGATCGCTGTTCACTCGTATTCATAGTGAACGTTGTGCTTTGAAGGTTCTCCGCCGACGCGCAGCTTGAATTTCCGAGAATTATTTCTCCGTTCGCTCGTTGATCAAAGCCTCAGAACTTTCTGTTTAAATAAACAATGCGCCTGTTGTTTTCTCAGCTTATGTAACGGTGGCCGTGTTTCCTCTGCTGCGCACTAGATGTTGATGACTTAAACACTCACATCCTGAGACGCAGAACAATAAACATTAACCAGGTTCTGGTTCTGCGCCTGTGGAGCTTTGGCAGAGGATGAGATCTAATGGTGACACATTAATCAGTTTTAGAAGTGATATGTAGAAAACAGCTCTGCTGACTTATCTCCACTGTAAATGAGCTCGATGTCTGCTGGTGATGAACTTAACCCACTGATTAATTCAATCAACTCGTATCCATGAAGCTGCATTAGGACAGCGTTTAACTCCGACACTGAGCTGGAAGCAGCCTCCAGTCATTTTGAGGAGCAGCTTTTGTTCCTTCGGCTGAACCCGTTGCTTTTGCCTTCTCCAGACAAACCTCGGCCTCCATCATGTCGCTGCTCACTCACCTGCTGGCCTGTCTCCTGGGGATGGGCTCCTGGGTCTCCATCAACGGCCTGTGGGTGGAGCTGCCCCTGGTGGTGCCCCAGGTCCCGGAGGGCTGGTACCTGCCCTCCTACCTCTCCGTCCTCATCCAGACGGCCAACGTGGGGCCTCTGGTCGTCACGCTCGTGCACCGCTTCCGGCCCGGCGCCCTGAACGAGGCGGCGGTTATATACGTGATCATCAGCGTGGGCACCGTGGCCAGCTTCCTGCTGGGTTTCCTCTGGAAGGAGACTGTTGTGGTGGCCGGTGCTCCTCGCAGCCTGGCGCTCCTCGCCTTGACCTTCTTCCTCGCCGCCGTGGACTGCACCTCCTCCGTCACCTTCCTGCCCTTCATGATGCGCCTGAAGCCGCACTTTCTCACCACCTACTACATTGGGGAGGGCGTGAGCGGCCTTCTGCCCGCCCTGGTGGCTTTGATGCAGGGCGTCGGGGTGGTCCGCTGCATTAATGCCACGCAGCCTAAAGACGGCCTCTCCAACAGCTCCGTGACCTTTGACCTCCAGGCCCAGTATCAGCCTGCGCACTTCTCGGCTGAGGCGTTCTTCTTCTTCCTGAGTGCCATGATGCTGGTGTGCCTGGTAGCGTTCGTGCTGCTCAACCACCACCCGGCCGTGGCCAGGCAGCACCCCAGCAGCGGACGCACCACCGGGGCCGAGCAGAAACCGCACAAGGACAGGAAGTGCGTGGAGCAGAGGCCCATGATGAGTCCATGCGGCCCCGACGGCCAGAAACGCAGGAGCGGCTTCGGCTCCGGTGTTTACGGCTGTTTGGAGGTGGTGTTCATCTTTGGGGTTCTAGCCTGGGTGAACGCGCTGACCAACACGGTGCTGCCCTCGGTGCAGTCCTACTCCTGCATGCCCTACGGCAACAGAGCGTATCACCTGTCGGCCTCGCTGGCGGCCGTGTCCAACCCGCTGGCCTGCTTCGTCGCCCTGTTCCTGCCTCTGAGGTCAGTGTGTCAGGCTGCAGCAGCAGCTTCTTACGAGCACAGAGCGGAAGTGATAGCAGTCATTTGACAGGTCCCTGCTGCTGATGGGAGCCCTCACCGTGCTGGGCAGTGCGGTGGGAGCCTACATAATGGCCATGGCAGCGTTCAGCCCATGTCCGTTGCTGGTTCATGTCTCGTCGGGCAGCGTCCTCATTGTGAGTACATCACCTCGCTTCCTACACCTGTCCGTCTTCCGGCTCCACGCTCACCTGCCTCTGCTCCACAGGTGCTGGCCTGGGTCGTCTGTGTTCTCACTCTGTCCTACGTGAAGGTGATGATCGGCGTGATCCTGCGTGACGAGGGCCACAGCGCCCTCGTGTGGTGTGGAGCGGTGGTGCAGCTGGGCTCCCTGCTGGGAGCCGTGACCATGTTCCCTCTGGTGAGCGTGTACGGCTTCTTCTCATCAGGAGACCCGTGCAGCACAACGTGTCCCTGAAGAGACGACTGAGGAGAAACTGATCGACTGAGGAAAATCTATTTATTGTTTATTTACTTGGCAACAATTGAAAAGTGAACCACAAAACACAGATGTGATACAATAATACCTGTAATACAGTAATAACAAGTATTTGATAATTGGAATCAAAAATAATTTTTCAATAAAAGAAGATGACGTTTTAGATGCACATTCATCATTAAACTTATCGTAGTTTTTTCCCCTTTACCTGTAAATGTGTTTGAATGTCACCAAACTAAAATGAAATCTAGGTCTTCACACTTTGTGATGTTTGATGACTGATGGAGCGGTTCCTACAGCAGGTGTGTCCTCGGATCGACCGGTCGATATTAAAATTGCATTAAAGTTAGAAAATGAAATTTTATACTGTACATGCATATTATATTTTTATTCATGTGCTTTGTCACAATCAGGTAGAAGTAATGTTTTTGTTAGACACACCAAAATAGCAAAATCCTAAAACCAGCCCCAGACATTGATGAAGCTGTTTCTACAGCTCAGCAAAAAAAACATACACATACAGTGAAAACAGTATTTGCATTTCTCCACCACCGCAGACAGCGTAAAGTAAATATTGTAACAACTCCCGTCATCATAAAGACATGTTTTTTTACATGGATCAGTTCAACATGGAGCTGATCCACACACACAGGCTTGTTCTTGACTACTGTTACTGTCACAACGTGATTTTCTCATTAGTCCCTTGAGTAGAGAGGTAAAACAGAGGGTGCACGATGCTGGCAGCAGACAGCAGCACTATGCACACGGGTGTGACTATGCACTCGTACGTGTATTCACTGACTGTTCTGAACTTCTGCAGCAGAGCCACTGGCACGTAAAAACACAAGGTGATGGCGGAAGTGGCGCGGACGATGTTGAAGGCCCGTTTCTTGGCGGGACTCAGCTTCTCGCCGCCCGGCCCGGCCTTCTTCAGCGTCAATATGATTTTGGCGCTGACGTGCGTGTTGAGCAGCGTGACGGACAGCATCACGATGAAGACCACTGAGTTGATGAGGTCGTCCTTCACCGAGGACATCGCGCTCCCCACGAAAACGCTGGCGAAGGCCATGGGAACGCAGAGCAGCCACACCACCAGAGCCCAGAGCTCCCTGCACCTGTACCGCCTCAGCAGGGGGTAGTAGGTGGGGTAAATCACAGCCACGTAGCGCTGCATGCAGATGAAGGATATATTCAGAGGCCCCCCGAGCTCCGCGTACACTATATAAAAGCTGAGCATCTGCAGCTGGACCTGCGGTACCACAAACAAACAGACCACGTGAGCGAGGGACATCAAGTACTGGACGTTGTGGAAGAGCGCTAGATTAATGTTGAGGATGTCTTTGTCCTTCCTGGACGTGAGCGTGCGCCACAGCAGCCTGCTGATCACCAGCTGGCCCACCACGAAGGTGATGATCTCGGCCGTGGCCAGAGACAGGTTCTGACCCCGTCCGAACTCACAGGACACGGGCTGAGGCTGCCCGCTGCCGTTCCTGGAGAAGGGGTCCTGCATGTTGTTCATTTTGACTGAAAACTGGGCTGAAAAAGGACAGTTTATTAGGAACTACTATTGAGATTTAAATACAAAAGTATGATGATTAGCTTTAGTGCTCAAAAAAATATATTAATAAGCAAAGAAACTTTAAAAGAAGCAAAATAAAATTAAGGAAAGCGACACTTGAATGTCACTAAAATCAATCAAAGCATATTAATGATTAGAATATACTTTTGGATGTTAACTTTAGTTCCACTTAATAACTATATTTATGTGGGAGCACAGAAGCAAATATAAGAAAACATCAACCTTTTATTATGAGTTACTGAGTCTTACTCTTGTCTAAAACAATGAATGTGACACATTTAACATGTGAAAAGTGTGAGATCATGACTTACCTGGTGCGGTCGGCTGTCGCCTGGATGTCAGCGAGTTGTCAGCAGGGTCATGTAGAGATTGAGTAGAAAAGTGAGATCTGATTTTCCTAATAGACGTGAGGCAGCGCCTCAAAACCAACTAAGCGACAGTCAAACACGTCCTGATTTTCATAACAGCAGAGAAAACTAATCAGATATGAAAACAAGTCATTTGTTAGTCAATGCGTGGAACCGAAGGCCTCAGGGGCCACAGGGTGTCGCTGTTCACCACCAGAGGACCCCCCGCGGTCAGCGGCCACTGGACCTCATTACTGCACAGGCGTCTGAAGGCAGCCTTTGGAGCCTTTGGTTGTACACCACATCTGGACTGCAACAATACAGATGTGCTTAATATATAAACTGTCAACTTTAAGGGTTGATGAGGGAGGAAATGTTGGATGAAGCTTGTAGGAAATAAATAATCAAAAATATCTCTGGACAAACTAACGGTCTCATGAATTAAACTGTCAGTTCTAATAATTGCTTGTAAATACTTTGCAGTCAACGCAGTCTGGAGGCCACAGACTCCAGATGCTGAGCTTCCCAACCTGTCAATCAAACCTTTAACCAACAGTGACAGTCGGACACATCTGCTGGTGGTGGCGGCGCTCAGAGCCAAAATGACACGTAGGGGCCAATAACACACGGGACCAGACAGGTTCTGCATCGTTTTCCATGGGCCAACAGTCTCACCTACATCGTTCATGAACTCCATTCTGTTCATCTGTTTCTGCTTTCGTAGCTTTGCTGCTGTTGCATCTGCTGAATGAAGCCTACAGACAAAAAACCAAGTTAGTCTCTCTCTGACTCCAGATTTTGGTTTTGACCTGAAGGCATGAGATCAACCTCCTAGAGCGCCATCTACTGGCCTGGAGCTGAAACGCTACACAATATGAACCAACTATGTTATTATATCTTCTTAAACTAAATGTAACTCCCTGTTTTCTAAATGAAGCCCAGACTGTCCTTTCTGCAGAGAACAGACCACACACGAGCAGAGATGAAGGCTTATTTATTGACAAATACACAGAAAAAGATCACAAAGCAGAATTATGAGTGGCAGATTAACACAAACATCTAGGGTAAACATTTCAATATGGCTTCCTTCATGCCCTTCAGTAACATGGATTAAGACTCATAAATACAAAACCAACAGCCACTACGTGAGCCGAGCGGTACGTGGCCCACGGGACGGTGGTTAACGTGTAAAAGAAGCAGTAAGATACACATGGATAAACTGAGCACATGCTAAGAGAATAAATAGGGACGTTTGAGACCAACATGAAAGCGTGGCTGAATATTGGTATTGCTGTAAGTCTTTGGAGTCGCGCGTCCTCAGTTATAACACTGGTCGTTGACGTTCTGCTGAGACACTACTGCTTCCTGCCGTTGCATAGCTTCCAGGGAGGAGTCGAAGTCGAGCTTCGTCAAATCTGAGATGAGTTTCCTTCAATGAGCGTCTAGTTCAACTAGTTCCACTGTAGAAAACAACGTTTGTGGTGCTTTCAAGTCAGCGACTCGCACATTTTATTATTGTGTCCACTGAGTGTAACTAATATAAAAACAATAAATCCCACTTTAATGGTTAAATGCTTATTGTTGGCTGTAAATACAGAAAATATTTTAGCAACTCACAAACTTATTTGTTCTGCTGTGACCAGTAGCTTTTGGTGAGTATGACGATCAAACACATCACAGGCTTCAGTCACTTTGTGAAGAGGTTCATGAGCACAAGTGTTTCTATTTCATCCCATCAATCACTGGAGCCACAGAAATCACTATTCAGAAAGTCACGTTTCCAAAACATCTTAAAATCACGGCTGCAAAGTCAAACTTCATCTTCCCGTTTCCAGTCAAAGGCACTTGTCTCTTAAACCGTCTCTGTGAAGCCAGATATGCAAAATGAAGCAGAACGTATGCTGTATATACAAATGACAGAATAATTCCTAGGCACTGAATCATTTACAGACTGTAGCAAAAAACATGAGACAAGTGTTGGTCCTGTAAAAGCAGACGTGCTGTCGGTTTGGATGCTACATAGTCAATTTGGACGTCTTAGAAAAGTCTGCTGTGGTTTCTTCCTCCGATCGTTTCATTATAAAGGCAATACACATGGAAAACAAGGCACACGTTGGACCCTGGTCAGGACGATACATTACATTTGTTCTCCTGGCTTCTGGTTCGGCTGAGTGTCGCCCACCACAGTCCAGGCACACGCAGCTCAGAGTCACTTCTGTTTGTTTCCCTTTGGTTCGTTGCTGGAACTACGCGCTGCTGTGGACGGAGATGCTCGACAGGTCGTTCCTGATGATCTCATTGACTGCGGAGACAAACAGGGCAGAGGGCGGTTAGTGTGTCAGCGGTCCACATCCACACGCTGCTGGAACACGCAGCTCATCCCGGTCTAACGCGCTGGAACGAGGTCTGAGGTCACACACAGGACGCGTCCTATTAACAGACAGCGAGCCAGCGGTAATGATGCAGTGGACCTGTGTGGAACCTGCCGTTTCCTCCGAGTCGGTCTAATAGAATCGCTTCACGTCTGAGATCCCTCAGAGAGATGATGCAACCTGCCGCCGCCTCTGAAGGTGCCAGGTGCGCTTGTTTATCTGTTTTTATCTGCTGTGTGCTTTGGCTGACGAAGGGGGAGCGATCCAGGAGCCGCCGACCAAAACCGGCCCAGAAAAATACAGATGAAGGAGACGTCAACCGGGATTCAGACGCCTCATATTTCACTATCTCCTTCTGCTCTTATCGGTGAACCTATTCTTTACTTTGAGAAGAGTATCCCCCCCCCCCACTTTAATCTGCATCCAGCCTTTTAATCAGCGCCTGGGTTCAGGATCAGGCCCATCTCACAAAGGCAAGAAACGTGCGAGGGGAAGGGGAACACCCTGGAGCCTCCGGAACCCGAGCCAGCGGGACGAGGGAGGAATTCCCTCCGACCGACGCTGGAAAAGCAGCCTGGAAACCTGACAACAGCCTCACACAATGGAAGGAGGGCTTCTCTGGCTGTTCCCTCTGTGACCCGGGTTTGGCAGAGTCACTTCCTACCAGAAATACCACGGACTTCCTGTCGCAGAGCGATGACTGGGTGCAACAATGGCACACGCAAACACGTCAGAGCTGCTGGTCCAGGTTCAAGATGCTCCCATGGTAAAAAAACAAAACGAAAAAACATCACGGAGGAGTCGAAAAGTAACGGAGGAACTCAAAGTCTGGCCCATAAATCAGCGCTGGAGCGTTTTCATGTTGTCTAGACACAAGTGAATGTGTTTGGCTACAAGCAGACTATTAATAATAGAACCTGAAGGTTTGATAACTACAACACAGCTGCAGCACAAAACACGCTGGTGTCACAGACGCTGGAGCTGTTACTCAGCTTTGTGAGGACACGGTGCGACGTGCGTGAGACGTGCGTGAGACGTGCGTGAGACGTGCGTGAGACGTGCGTGAGACGTGCGTGAGACGTGCGTGAGACGACAGGCTGCTCATCACTGCAGCCGCGGCCCGTTCCAGAGGACAGACCCCCCCTCAGGGCGCTTTCACCGGATGCCACGTCTGGACCCGAGGCCCCACAGTCGGACCTCCTGCCTTCCACAGTCTCTCACTGGGCTGCACGGGTTCTGCGCCCGGCTCGGCCCGGACCCCCCGACCCGGCTCTTCGTTTGATCGGGCTTTGACCTTCTGTGCATCTGGAAGGACGTAACCGCTGAGCTGAAACCTTGAGGACCCGTCTCAATGTGCGCTTTGAGCCGTGAATCCAGGACATTATCCATCACTTGCATTGTTTAGACGCGTTCCTCTCATTATTGTGTGAATGAGCCTTCATTTCATTATTAAATGAGAGAAAGACAGAACGGTTGGTTGCAGTGATTCATTCTTATGTAGAGCGGCAGTAAATTTAAATTTCAGCACCACTGGAGACACAACATTTACTGTTTACGTGTCGTTGCCATGGCCCACTTTTCATTGCGCCGTCACATTTGATGTGGAGGATCTAATTGAAAAAAGAAAAGTCAATCTATCGATTTCTAAATGTGTTTACAACAAAGTCCTGAAAATAGACCCAACACCAGCGTGACATCTGTGTCACAGCAATTAGCCCAAGTCGAAGAGACGCTCCCAACAAATCAGCACAAACATAACTTAGTTAATGGGAAACATGACGGTTCTGCAGAACCCTGGAACCCGAATCAGCCCTCAGAAAATGCTTCACATTGTAATAATTCAGTAGTAAAAGCAGCAGCAGTGAAACAACAGAATTCGAGTGAACGCGTGTTTGGTATCAAGTCATTCTGCAGCAGCTTCCTGAGGCCCAAAGCAGCTGCAAGAGGCTGATAGAGGCCGAGCAGGAAGCCCTCCAGCGGCCCAGGAACCAGCAGGGCGGCGCTGTTTGACCCATTAAGGCTCAAACGCCTCTGCGTCATCGCACTGAGCAGCACAGTGCAAGAGCGTCCGCAGCTTCTTTACCTGATGTTAGGAAATAATCTCAAAAACCAAACCCGAGTACGAAGAGGAAAAGCCTGACGCTCTGAAGAGGTGGAGCAAGAAAATAAAAGCCCACCACCAATCAGTTGAGAGCCACATCAGCTCCAGGCCACAAGCCACGAGATGTTCTTGGCCACATGATGAGGCTCCTGCTGGTTTACTACGAGTCAGACCCACAGAGCGGTTCCCCAGTTCACCACAGCCACGAAGCACGTTGGACCAGGTAGAAAAAAAAAGGTATCAGGACGAGAACGACAGGAAACACGGGATCAACTACTGCATCAAACAACCAAACATTCACTTTGTAGCTGGCAGTAATAAACAACAGCTGCTGGTTAAAATCCCAACTCTCAGATACTTTCTGTATCATTGTCAGATGCCTGAAGTCGTGAATTGTGCTGCTCTGACATCTAACAAGGCCACAGCACACCATAAAAAGCATTTGGTACCGCTCCCTGGCCCAGATCTGACTCCATAATGCACATGTTTAGCTCATGTTACCTCACCGCTGACAACGGGCTGCAGCCAACTACTGTGCAGCATAACGTATGGTTTTGGCTCCTTCCTCCAGCCTCGCAGCGAGCCAGAGGGGGAGCGTCGAACGCCTCCAGTCAGCAGCTTTTATGGCCGCGTGGCCGACCTCCATCTCCCGCGGCCTCACGCCGTGCAGCCTGCACACTTTCCGTGCTGGCGACCTCTCTGGGGACAAGAACCAGAGTGAAACGGGCCGGAGGGCCTCAGCCTCAGCACCACTCCCTGCTCCAACCGTCATAAGCTCTAATGCTTCAAAGTGTTTGGATATCGGATCCATTTTTCAAAAGCGTGACTTCTGATAATAAACTCCATGTCAGTCTAAAACACACGACCCTGTTCCCGCTGAGTAATGTCCGCTGTTATCAGCAGCTCAACTCCTTAAGAGTCCAATACATCACTATCTGCGTTTTCATAGACCACAGTAACACCAAACCAGAGTCAGGCCATAAATGAAAGACTCGTGTCATACGCTGCCAAAGATTTCGATCAAGTGAGAGGCCACGTGAAGTTGAGGAGCTTTAGTGAATTTGCGTCAACTCGCCAGTGAAAACACGTGTAACCTCCTCCAGCTCCGAGGGGCCTGGCTTTAAAGTCTGTATGTACCTGGTTTGACCCGACAATCTCTATTGTAACGTCTCGATCGCAGCCAACACGCGTTAACGTCGGTCAGACGGTTCTGGGTCCTGCAGCATCGATAGGAAGCCGGGCCAGAAGCCGTCCAGACGCCCCAGCAGCGGCTCCAGCAGCGGATCTGGCTGCTCCTGGTGTTTCTTCATCCACTGCACCTCCCTCCGTGGGACCGGCGCACGGTCAGGCCGTGTTTTTTCTCGCCATGAGGAAGATCATTCATCCAATTTATTTCGAATCAGAGCTGCCCCCGAGCCTCAGGGAGAGAGAGGTGAGGTCATAAAGCTTGCGCTCCTGAAATCCTGCTCTGCCTGAGATAAATACAGCGTGTCACAAGAAAAAACAGCCTTTATTTTACGGGCAGCCTTGTCTCCTTCTGGGTTTTAGGCCAAATATATCAAGCAGAGGACCACCAGGCTCCTTTGATCCAACTGCCACAGATGTTAGAGGACTGAAGGCTGACAGAAAGGAAAGACGGAGACCGCAAAAGTCCGATAATTTAAAAGAGGAATCAGAAAAATGTTTGAATACAGCGGGAATCTGTGATAAAACAACACGGGCCCGGTCTGAAGCGCCAGCGAGTTTTCACCTCCTCCCGGTCCGATCTGAGCTAAACGAGCGCTGGCGCTAGCTTCACCCTCGGCGCAGACGTCTGAGCGGCATCGATCTCTCGCCGAACGCGCTAACGACCCGAACGACAGATGCCGAGGAGCCAAATGTTCGGCTCCTGGCAGTGATCAGCGAGTCATACGATACTGATCAGGAGTCCCATCAGCAGATATTATTATTAATGTCATGGTTGGGAGCAATGAAAACCTTTTTTCTGGTAATTAGAGGTTGGATGGGCTTTTTCTGGACTAGAAACATAAAAGTCATTTCATACCGTCGTCCAGGTAGATCTGGTCCAGCTCCTGCGGCTCCTGTTTGATGCTGACGGCCAGCGCTGGGGGGCTGCCGTCCTCCTGCAGGGACCCTCTGTCTGCGGCCTTGGGCTGCGGCTGGGCCCCCGGGCTGCCGGCGCCGCCCGGCTGGGCCGGCGCCATGCAGTGGGCCGGGGAGAAGGGGGCGTCGGTGGGGGTGGGGGGCTGCGAGGTCGGGGAGGAGGACGAGCTGCCCGGCTGGTAGAGGCCGGGCTGCTGGTAGCGCCCGGGCGTCTCCTGGATGATGGAGACGTGGGGGGCGGGGGCGCCGTGGTGGGGGGCGGCGGGGAGGCACTTGGGGAACGGCGGCGGCGGCGACAGGTCGTGCAGTTTGGGGCTGGTGCTCGGGGAGGAGGAGGAGGGCAGCGAGGACGGCCTGGAGGCCAGTCTCTGCTGGCTGACGGGGAAGGCCACGCACGGCCTGAGGTCAGAGGTCATGGGCGGGGTCACGACCTGCGGGGGGAAGTATGGCTTGGGGTGCAGGGACAAGGCGGCGCCGTGCTCAGAGCACATGAGGGGCGCGTCGTAGTCGTCGTGCGGCTCCGTCTTTATTGTAGGAACTGACAGAAAAGAGGGAAAAGAGGAAATGAGTAAACACATAATGCGAGTGTGAGCGAGCGAGCGAGTGAGTGGGCTTGTGGCTAGGAAACCCTCTGCCAAACAAACACTCATGGATCAATGAGCCTCTGTCTGGGCCGAGCCTCCCACCCGCTCAAAATATTCACCAGGCTAGAAAAAATGGGATGAGTCATCAACACGAGGAGCGTCCAGCTGCTCCTGCAATAAAAGCCCTATTTTCTTTGGATCCGGCTCCGGCGCTAATATCCACTAAATGTGTGATATGAAATATGTTGCGGCAACAGCAGCTCGATACTCAGCAGGGTGCAGTAACGCAGTGATGTGAAATAAACCGGCGCACACCGTCCAACTGGGCCCGAAGCGGCGAGATGCAGCAGGAGCGGACAAAATGGAGGCGGCGGAGATGGGAACCAAGCGGGGCGGCCAACGCGGCCGCGGGTCCAGATTCCAGCCCAGAACATGCAGGACGGTGCGATGGGGCCGCGCGACATCAGTCTTATATAAGAGGAGCTTCAGCCCAGTTACACCAACGGCAGCGGCGTCTCTGCACAAACTGGAGCCGCTGAAGCTGTTTCACATTAAAAGCGTGACGCACGCGCTTGAAACCAGAACCGAAGCCACGCATCGACTCGGTACCGGCAGAGGAGCCGGGCTCCGCTTCGCTCCAGGAACCGTCTGGTTGATGCGTTCAGCGTCGCCAGGTGCACGCGGGGGGAAGCGGGACGCGTCCCGCCTCCGCCGGCACCTCCTGCAGCGGAGGCGAAGCTGCAGCCGCAGGCCCGAAATAGAACACGCAGCCCTATTCTGGGTGCGCGACAGGCAGAGGAAGCAGAACCGGAGCCGGGCCCGGGGTTTCCGCTGCACGTTCCACAACAGAACCCGCTTGAAACGAGCAGCCGCCGCAGCTGCTGCTGCTGCAGGAACGCGTCACGTGACAGCTGCGAAACCACAGATCTGGTTTCCACCTGTGGCTTTTTGTTTTTTCATTCCACTCCTCAGGAGACACCGAGCAGAACCCCCCCCCTCCGGTGCTGAGGACAATGCTCCACTTTCACAGCGGGGCACTCCGTCGCCCACGCTCAGGGCCGGGCCGGGCCGGGTCCCTCGGCCCCGGCTTTGAACCACCCACCGCATGTGCACTCGGAGCCCGGGGCGCAATTAGCAGTGGTGTTTTCACATTTGACTTGGGCCGGTGTTTATATTTAGCTTGGCAGCGGCTCGGAGCCTTTCCCGCCCTGCGTCCAGTCGCTGCAGCTACAGGTACGGAACAGAACCGCTTTTATAGCGGCTTTAACAATGGGAGAATAAAAGTGCTGCTTTGTTCCTCCCCAGCGAAACCACAGACAACGGGGAATTCAGCCTGTTTGTTCTGCTCCTCAGATGTGAAGCCCTGCCTCTAATTAGCTAATTTAAAAGGCATTAACACGAGTGCACGGAGCTGAGACGCGAGCCCTCGCTTTCAGGCCGTGAGGAGCTGCAGCGGGAGCAGCAGGGGGTCCTTACCGCTCGCAGGGACGTAGGTGAAGCGCTGATACTGGCTCCGCTTCCTCTTCCCGTTGCACACGTAGAAGTTGACGCGGACGGGAGCGGAGAGTCGCTGGTTCCGATAGGGAGGGATTTCCACCAGGAGGGAGTTCTGCAAAGGAACGAGAGACGAACTCAGCCACAGTTTGACTACTTTTACCACTACGGTCCTGGAACGTAGAGGTAACATTTAAAGGTTTAACACGTAGAGGTTTAACATCCAGTGTGGGTTCCCTCTAGAAGCCGGTCGTGATTCCAGAACCACGAGGCTGTTTGCTTAATCACTAACTGATCTGATGTGAATACGTGGGAGTGTCCACAGTGTTTGTTCCCCACTAGAGCTTCCTGCTGACGGAGCCGGCGAAGGCCCGGGTTCTGGACCCGCCAGGTTCACGGCCGGGAGGAAGTGCTCTGTCTGCAGGTGAAGCAGACGCGCTTCATTAAATCACCACAGTCGTAAAGTGGAGCGAAGCCAGAAGAGGCCGCGACCGTCCGTCCTTCGGAGGATTCGCCTCTGGAAGCACTGATCGGCGTCTGGAGCTGCGTCCAGGCTCAGCGGCGTCGAACCGCTGCCGCGCAACGTGGATTTAAAGGTTGTCGTGAAAAACGGGTCCGGGGCTTTTAAAGCGAAACCACGCGACGCAAGTGGAATCATTCAAAAGCGTCTGAAAGCTTTATGTGCACACGCTGAACCGTAAACGCATCTCAACTCCAGCTCCAGGATGTGAAAAAAACAAAAAAAAACAGACGCAACTGGAGCTGCGATGTTTTTATCTGACAGAAATAATCGCCTCCATGTGGAGCGAGGACGAGAAAAGTGAGCATGAAGCAGCAGTTGTGCACTAATTGTGACATCTATTAAAGTGTGTGTGAGTCATTGTAAACTGTAAATGAGAACTAAATCATGTGTTCTCAGGATCCGGGGGCTCCGTCCTGGTGCAACAGAGGCCAAAGAAGCGTCAGTGTTTAGAATGGGAGCGATCCAGTGTGTGTGTGTGTGTGTGTGTGTGTGTGTGTGTGTGTGTGTGTGCGTGTGTGTGCGTGTGTGTCTGTTCAGGCAGACAGATGTGTCTCAGCAGTCTCTGAGTGTGTATTTGCTGTGGGGAGACGCTGGAGCAGGTGCCGCGCCTCACGCACACGCTGGACGTCCTCTAATCCCCCGTTCGTCTCTGCCTCCTATCTCTCAGACGTTTCGGGCCAAGAACCGGACCGGTGCCAAGTCCGAGCTTCCAAAGGCTGAGTCTGAAACTCGTCCGCCAGCGTTTTCAAACACTAACCGCTGGAAGAGCCCCGAGGACGGCCTTTCCTGGACAGCGTGTGACGGTTCAGCAGTTCCCACGTCTCTGCTGCTGCAGATGCGGCCGCAGCGACACACTGGATTTGCATTTGGAGCGAACGGAGACTTCGCTCAGGTTAAACGAGGCAGCAGATGCACTGAGGATAAATCAGCCGTCGGGCCGGAGCTCACTCACTCTCAGCATTTACACGTCAGCCTGCTTTTTTTCTAACGCGGGGCCTGAAAGCGCTTCGCCACTCGCGTCATTCAAAAACGATGAGAACAGCTGTTTTTTGGCTGCTGTCGGGGCTCATCACGACAACAGGGTCACTTACGGGCTTTGAAGCGCTTCTCTCGACCTTGGCCTCAGTCTCCCAAAGGTGGTGACCGTCTGGAGGAGAGAGAGAGACAGAGAGAGAGGCGTCAGTGACAAGGCGGAGCGTGCGCCACATTTCTGCCTCCGGGCACAAATGAAGAAATGGAACAAGCATTGTTATTATGATGTGTTACGTCAGTGATGCATGAAGCAGAGCCGAGGGTCTCGCACACGTCAGCGTCTGACCCGCAGCTGAGCTCATATCCTCAGTCTGAGGAAGCCGAGGCTCAAAGAGGCGACAGAGAGCGAGCGAGCGAGAGAGGGAGGGAGAGAGAGAGGGAGGGAGAGAGAGAGAGAGAGCAACAAGGAGAGAGAGAGAGAGAAATCTGATGCAACCCTGAAAAAGCGTCATTCCAAGGAGATGAGCGACATCTCTGCAGGATGAGAGAAGCCTTGACTTCATGGCTGCGTGGAATCCCGACGCTGCAGCAGCTGGTGGCCTCGTTAATGCGCTGACTGGAAAGCGGCCGCTCGCCCTCACTTTCTAACTCCTCGCAGGAATCTTTCCGCTATCACCCTACGACGGCGGTGAAACGCTTGGGTATTTTCTCCTTTACTGGAAACGCGTTCTCGCTCTCTCTCTCGCTTTAAACTTGCCACAATAAAGACGCTTTCCCATCAAGCAGTAAAACAAAGCATCGTGAGCCGTCACGAAAAACAGGCCTCCTAAAAAAAGCAGGGTTTGATTTGTCATCCTGCCCAACGAGGTGTGAGCAGAACTATATTTTCGCAGATTTATTAGGCTCAGAGGAAAACCGCCGCAGCCTTTTTAGAAGCGTGACTCATTAACAAGGCCCTAAAAAGACATGAAATGACTTAACGTGGAAAGGAAACGCTTGGGAAAGGTCAGACGTGCCAGCGTTTCTTGAGGATAATTAAGTCAGATATGTGCGGCGGTGCCCAGCAGGTTGTCTGCAGTGTGATAAGTGGAGGGTTTGAGCAGAACGGACAGCGGCGAGCGAACGTCTCCTCGCTGCGGGGCGGCGCTCACTAAACCTGTGGAAACTGGAAATATTAAACTTCCTACTCAAGTGTTTGGCATCAAAGACAAGGTTATGCTTTTTAGGCATCTTCATTAAAACTGTTTAAAAAGTCAACGTTGTATTTTCCTACTGCCACAAATGTCAGTGAACACAGCATTAGACTGCCTTGGACACGTCTCATCATCGTTTTTAAGCCGGTTCCAACCAAACGAACAGCTGACCAGACGAGTCAGTGTGAGGGAAAAGCTGAGCTGAGCTGCTGGTTCTGGAGACACGCTTTCAAATCGAGACCCTGCTTCGAGCTTGTTTTTGCAGAGTGGACCGTTTGTCCGTCGTCCGGTGGGACGGAGCTTTGGTCGACGCTGCGTCTCTTCTGCTCCAACTATGTGGGAGGATGACGTGTGACATCATCAGCGTCTGGTGACCAAATGTTTGCAGTCTAGTCAAACTGTGTTAGTACCAGGAACTAAACAGTGACCGAGTCAGACGGAAGCTCTGAGGTAAACAATGGAGACGAGAGGCGTCGTGCAGGAATCCTGTTAGAACCGAGGACGTTACAGTCCGACTGCTCTGAGCCAAACGTCCTCACTGAACCCGACTGTTACAAACGTCCAGGCCTCAGATCTGCGCCTGCGTCTGCGTCTGCGCTGCATCTGCCTCCTCGCTCTGGGAACGAGTCCAGAGAAGCCTGAGTCCGTGTCCATCCACGGGAGGTGAGCTTGTTTTTCAGCCTCTCGCTCCCTCTGACTCACACTCAATCCAGTGTCTCAATTCACTGCAGAGATAGAAATTCAAACTGGGCAGTCTGATTTCTGCACCCGGCGACCGATTGCCAGGAAACTTCTCAAGAACCAAATGAAAAATAAAAAAAACACAACAAGCGAGGCCTGAATGTTGAATGCGTGGGATGCCTTTGTTTGAGAAGAGTGTCTGGATAATTGATAACCACAGAATGTTCCGGAGCTGCAGGACAACATCTGCACGGCGCCTGCACCGGTCCAATGAAAACTGCAGCGGTTATTCTGCAGCTGCCTGTGAGCGGCTTCCACCAGCTCAACACGGCCGCTAGCTCCTTGGCCCACTGTGCTGGACGGCCTCCAACGCGGAACCCGCCCTCCGTGTAAACCCAGTACCCCTCTGCAGAGCAAAGCGGACCAGCTCCAGCGCTCTGGCCGAGGCCCAGCCTCGCACAGCTCCACGCGGCCCATTACTTTCTCCCACAGACATAACACAGAGCGCTAATGGCACTAAAGGCTGCTGCTGCACAGTCATGGCAGCCGAAGGCATCAAACAATATACAGTGCACTTATTTGTCATGTTGGGTTTATAAAGGGACTCAAACGGCTCCTTGTGCTCCCTAATTGGGACTGGGTGGAGTGAAGCCTCGGTGCCCAGAGTGAAGCTGCGAGGTGGCATGTGCCCAAACCCTCATAAAGTACAGTAAATACAAACACATGCTCTACCCGGAGCCCTGTGCCGCGCTCAAAGAGTCCCCTTGTCTTCTGGCTGATGACTGAACCCTCTTCCTTCCGACCGCCCTGGGGAGACGTGGCCTCTGGAGCGGAGGGCGGCGGCCGAGCAGCGCCGAGCTGATAGACGGCGGCGGCGGAGGAGGAGGAGGAGGAGGAGGAGGAGGAGATACCGACGTCCTGTCACCGGGTGAAAAAAACACCGCTTTCATCAAGAACTCAGACTCTGGAGTCCGTCAGACACCCATTTTTATGAATCCTATATCGTAATTTCTGCTGTTTATGGGCCTGTAATTGATTTGTTTATGAAACAGCCATTGTTCATTGTTCAGCCAAACCACGGAGCGCTGGCTGAATGCGAAGCGCAGCGGCCTCTGCTGCAGGACAGCAGGCTGAAGGCCGCGTCCTCCGCTTCGGCCCGGTCTCGCTCTAATGGGCTTAAAGGGCGATGTTTATCTGCAGCGTGCGAGCAGCTAAAGCCAGACGCCATCTGGCAGCCCTGCAGCCCCGTAATCCCCTCACAGTTCAGTTTTCAGCGCTCTCCTCGTTAGCCTGGGGCGGCTAAAGTGAATTACAGCCGAGTCACAGTCAGACGCTGCCTTCACCTGCCTGCTGCTCGCAGAGGCTTCGTTGGGCTGAGGTGACGAGCGGAACCGCCATCACAGCAGCCGTCCAGATGTGAGAGGGCTCCTACTCTAAAATGAAACCCTTCTCAGTCACAGAGCGGAAATACAGAAGATCCAGACTTTACTGAAGAGGCCAGAGAACCTGAATGAAGGACGGAGACGCAGCTGTGAGGAAGGAATCAGCTGACGCTCTGGATCCAGTGAACACATGCTTTGTTGTTACATCCCATCCTCTAGTCAAGCTTCCAGTCTGCAGCCGAGCAGAACAGCACACGGCTCCTAATTTCCCAAATGGAGGAGCTTATCGGCAGCAGCATCTTCTGTGCAGACTGGGGCGAATGAAGGAAAGGTGAGACTGCTCACGTTGCAGTCGCCTCTGACTGATTGGCTGCAGCCACAGGTGACAGCTGAGCCGATGCTATCACGGCCATTTGTATGGAGGCGCAGGTGACGGACGAACACAGATCCATCAGTCAGAACCAAGAACACGCACACAGAACCGGGGTTCCCCCAGAACCCGGTCCGTCGGCCCAGTGGAAACTTCATTCGGACCATGAGACGCGCAAACAGAAACCAAAACAAAGCAAGGTTCCAGCGCGCTGGCGGCGCCGGGCAGCAGGCGACCCGTCCCGGCGAGGGAGGAAACTGTGACGCTGTGACGCTCACATGCGCCGCTCCGGCAGCCGCGTGTGCGACAGGAAAATTCAGGGCTAAAATTAAACCTTTCAGCTCTTCATGGAAACAAAAATGCGCCAGTGTGGATTTAGGAGCGTGATGCTTAAAGCTGCGTTCTGGAATCAGCGTTGCTGCCTCTGTGTGAGGATGAGCTGGTGTTAAGCAGCCGGCTGTATTTGACTCTATGTTATTACACCAATTATCGCACGTCACCCCTGAGATTAACGGTGCCTCTACTCGTCTACTGTATCTACAGTAATTACCCCTGCGCTGACACAGAGAGCAGCTGTAAAGAAGACCCAGCGCCGTCTGCAGGGAGCCCGCGGCCCGGAGCCTTGATGAACCCAGAGCTGAGGATGGAGCGGGATGGGGGGCGGGCGGGCGGCAGCGCAGGCAGAGCTGTGGAAGCCTGGCTGAAGGGTGTTTCCATGCTAGGATTGCCCAGGAATCTAATGCTGGTGCCAGACGCGGGGAAACCCTCATCAAAAACAAGGGAGCACTCCCCTCACGGCCCGTCCACAGCGGCACATGGCCCTAAAGGCAGCCGGGTTCCAGAACCAGCACCGCGAGCGGCGTCCTTCCTCCAGAGCACCAAAAACGCCTTTGTCCTGAAAAAGGGAAGCGCCGCAGCCACAAGGCGACATCTGTTAGACTCATCAGGAAGCCATTCAGTCATTTCACATAGAGTTACTACAGGATGTAAAGTCCGTCCTGTCAGTCTGTTACTGAGCACGAGGTAAAATGTGACGCGAGGACGAGAAGAACTGAAGCAGTAACTTCTATTTAAGGTTTAATGACAGTTCAGCACCAGTGAATGTCTGACGAGTTCAGCCCAGAGGTCAGAGGTCACTTCTCCCCTCTGCTCCATTGTGCCGGCGCTGAGCAGCAGCCTTGGATTCTTCCTTCCACAGGTGGAACAATGAGGAGCTTCCCTCGCTCTGAATGAGTCACGCACGTGTTTACGCTGCTCAGCCTCGACCCGAACGCAGCCTCACGCTGCCGCTAATCAAGGAAACTGCTGTTTGTAAACCTGGTCCTATCAACATCTGGGAGCAGGCGGCTCTGCAAACAAACGGCTCGAAGCAGCGGAAGGAGAAACAAATACTGACACACAACCACACGTGCATGCACACACATGCACACGGGCACATATGCACACACACACACACACAAACACACAAGTAACCGCGAACACACACACATGTGCACGCACACACACACACACACACACACACACACACACACACACACACACACACACACACACACACACACACACACACACACACACACACACACACACACACACAGCCTTCGTGATCCATTCCTCTGCTCAACAGGCAATGGAAACTTCTGCAAATGTAAATCTGCTGGGTTAAAAATACAGAGCATTAATGTGCTCCACATGTGGCGCTCTGGCGGCGCGGAGGATATTTTGACGGCGGGGGGAGCGGGGGGAGGGGGGAGGGGAGGGACGGAGCAGTCCTGGGGTTTCTCCAGCAGCGAGGGCAGAGGGAGACACATGCGCACACACTCATCCACACCCTCGTTTACCTTGAGCCTTCTCCACAAACACCACCTTGGAGTCGTGCTGGAAGTTGTGCCCGTCCAGCAGCATCTTCTCGCCCCCGGGGGCCGGACACGCCTCCAGGCTCTGCCGGTCCACCAGCGGCAGCTCCTGGGCCGATCTCTGGGCTGCGGGAGGGAGGGGAGAACCAGACTGAGCGTTGAGCTAACACACACCCACTCCCCATGCAGACCTGAGCATCCAGACGAGGCTGAAACCAGCCGGGAGCTGCAAACCTCCACCTCCGCACGTTCAAATTACACTCCCTCTGCGCCCGTAAGTAGGGAGCGGCTTCACGCTGTGTTTATTTGTGTTTTCCTCAAATTACGCTGGAAGTTTTCTCCCAAATATTTCGCTAAGCGTATGGATCGTGTCTCCGTCTTTCGTGCTTCCCTCTCTTGGATATTTCTCATACGAGGATCATCTTTTAGTAATTCGATGTTCCTGCGTTCTGATTTTGATCAAACTCTAATTCGTGGCCTTTGGAAAACATCAGTCTTTCCCACATCTCTGTTTCTCTGCCTCCGCCTGTTGCTCTGACACACACACACACACACACACACACACACACACACACACACACACACACACACACACACACACACACACACACACACACACACACACACACACACACACACACACACACGGAGTGTTTCGGTCAAAAACAATTGCTTCGTGGCCGTCGTTCAGAAACTAACAATGGTCTATTTCAAGGGGCTGAGATCATGGTTTAACTACTGTCTTTCATTTACATCATAGGACCTAATCTCCGCGGCAGCTTTGGTGCCAGAACCGCACAGAGCGGTTGATCTGCCTGAGCGTCCCAGTAGAAGGTCAGCTCCAGTGCAGAGTCAGTGCAGGTTCTAAGGAGCTCGATTCAAAGGCCGCTCACAGCCACAAGCGTCCAAACGTCACATTATCACAAGTTTCCACAGTTCAGAGTCATGTTAATATCATTTAATAATAATAAAACAGGGAAACACTAAACATTTGACATTTAAATCATTTCTCTTGATCAATAAATAGTTCCCAGCGGCTCTGTCTTGTGATCCACGTGTCACATGCTTCTTTCACCTAACGTCACATTTCCTTTCTGGAAATCTCCACCCTCTGAACCAGAAACTCTGTCTGTGTTTGACTGAATTCGGCCCCGACGCTGCTTTGGGCTCAGCGTGAACGTGAACCTGTCTTCATGTACTCACAGCACTCGATGGGGTTGGATGCGACCTGCAGGGACACGCTCCTTCCCGTGGCCTGGTTGATGTGAACCCTGAACACCATCCGCACGCGCGTGTTCTTCCGTCCGATGTCCGTCTCCCCCTTTCGCAGCTCGATGTCTGAATTGCGCAGCTTCAGGATGCCGGCACAGTCGATGCTGTTGGTGGAGACAGTGAAGCCCCGTTCAAAGCCAGCTCCATAGAAAGCAGCATCAGGACATTATTACATTGGTATCAACAGGTGATGGCTCCTGGTTCCTCCCCCTCCTCAGACCGTCCTCAGACACCTAATAAAAGCCCCCTCCTCTCGGCTCATCTTACTTTTTCATCCTCAAATACCTCAAGCCTCTCCCAACGCGTTCTGGCTTTTCCACCGCAGTGCTACTCGATGCCGCATTCCTCAAAGCCTAGTTAATGTCAACTTTTACACACATTGGAACACTCCCTCACATTCTTGCCTCCAGACTGGGGTCTGCTGCCTGGCGACGCGCTCAGGTGTTGATGCTGAGGACCTCAGCTGTTCAGCTCCCAAATGAATAACACAAAGCAAAGCGCTGCGAGCTACGCGTCGTCTGAACCATTATGAGCAAAGCACACGCCGCGGGTTTAAACAAATACATTTCCCACAAAGCCCTGCTCCTAACGCTACGCAGGCGGCTCCTCTGTGAGGACAGAACCCGTCTCCTGCAGCTGCACGTGTTCCATCCATTAAAAGGCAGAAAGCGCTGACGTCCGCGGCTCCGCGCCGTTAGCGGCTCCGCGCTAACACAGTAACCTGATCTCTGAGGCTCAAATGGGAGAAACACCCGTCCGCTTTGAAGACCCGGACGCACGCGCGATGCACTCGGACGCACGCGCGTGAGCAGCAAACTTCATGAACTCGCAGCGTAAACGTCTAGCGCTGAGAGGTTTCAATTAGCCCCCGGAAGGGATGAGGTTTCCCCCGACCGAGGCCTGCACAGTTCAGCTGGAGCAGAAGAGCAGCGATACGCAGCTTCACAGCGGAGGCAGCAGACGTGTCGGACGCGCACGCCTCAAAACTGGAGCCTTTTTATGGGAAGTCAAGGCTGCTCCCGACAGCTTTGAAGACAGGCTCAAACTGTGTTTGCTCCATGAAACGCTGGGCTGGACGTCAGACGGACGCGTTGGACTCCACTCCAGATGTGATCTGGACGTGACTCTGACTCATCTCAGCTAAACTGTTCCTGAAACCAACACGTTTTTTGAAAGACTAAAAGTGGACTTGATTCAAACTTTCCCTAAAAGTGATCACAATCTGCCAAGTGTGCAGTAACTAGGACCAGTCCAGGACCTGAAGTGTCATTAACTGGAGGCTGGACGCTGATTCTGGCCCTCGGGTCACGTGAGTCCACCTGGGCGTGAACCTCCTACTCACATGGCCCGCATGTTGTTCTCCGGCAGCAGCGGGATCTCCAGCACCTTGGTGTTGTTGTGCAGCGCCTCGTGGCTCGGCGTGGACACCGTCTTGCCGGTGATGCGGTGGACCTGGTAGAAGGCGTGGGGCCGCAGCAGCCGGTCGTCGGCGGTGCCGATGAACAGCTGGAGGGTCAGAGGCTCGCTCTCCATGTAGCCGTGAAGCTGAGAGAGGAAGCAGAGAGGCGGGTGAGGCCTTGACAAACAAACGGGGGGAAGCAGAGGTCAGGCTTCTAACAAAGTGCTCTTTTAGGAACTTCTGATGACCCGTTTCATCCTCTTTACATTCATTAGCAGCGGTCTGTGTGCACTTCCTCCATTCCTTCATGTCTGACCTACAGTAGCCGGATCTCAGGGTGATTTGAGACTTGTGACCACACTGAGGTAGTGTTTGGTTCCGTCGGTCGCCCCGGGCCGAGCCAGTCGGGGTCCGGAGCAGCTCCGACCAGCGACCCGGCCTCGACCCGTACGGACCTGCAGCCGGTGGCTGGGCCCCGGTGCTGCTCGACGGCCGCCTCCTGCCAGGATGACCTCAGCCACCCAGACTGCAGGCAGAGCGTGTGCACGAGGCCCGAACCCGCGGGCCTGAAACCCGAGCGCAGCGCTACCGCCGACACACTACGTGAGTTATGCACGTCGGCCGCGCGCAGAGGAAGCGCGAACATCTGGAGAGAACACATGGACATGGGAGCGCTGCGCGGGTGGATCTCTGTCATCTGCTCGGCTCCAAACGCATGTGTTTATTGTCATGAAGCCAGTTCTACTTCATGTCATGAAGTAAAGGAAATTCCTTCAATAATTAAAACAACATTGTTTGCCAGTCTGTGTTGACTGTGGCGAGTTAATAAACAAATACAGCTGATGACCACTTTTTATTTATAACTTGAAAGACACTTAATTACTGAACATCCAAGGACAGAATTTCATTTTCAGCCGGGTGAAGAGGGCGTCGCCAGGCTCAGACCCTCAAAGAGCCTGAGACGACGGACGGGATGCGATGGGATGAAGAGCGCAGCCTCACACCGGGGAGGAAGAGCACGGTTTGAAGGAGGATCCCTGTCAGAGCTAAGAGGCTGCACGTGCCCCGCGTATTTGTGTAAGGAAATGGGCTGCTGCCTAGCAATGCTGTTTATTTGGGCAGCAGGAAGCAGTGTGATGAAGTGAGGTAGCCGCTCACAAGGTTAGGAGCTTACTTCAAACTGTAATTACTAACAGATCACTGATTATGTGCCTTAAATTACCATCGGCAGCAAAGTCTAGACAAATCAGAGCCGGTGTCATCTGACTGCTTTCAGCTGTTCTCGCTCCGCTTCCAGGACCCGACAAAGCGCGGCCTCGTCGTCCATCACTTCCAGACGCAGAACTATCACCGGGCGCCCTGCGATCGAAGCGCTTCCTCTGTCCGTTAGACAGCGAGCAGCGGCGGCGGCCGTGATTTGTTGTTGCAATTAAAGGCTGTGATCCTCACCCTGGCAGTGCCGCCCCTCCCTGGGTCACATTATCACCCAGCAGAGGAATGCGGAGCCTCCATCAGCAGCAGAAGCCCGACCGCCGGCGTTCAGACGCTTTGATTCAGGATATTTGATCGCGCTGTTTTGTTTGGGAATCTAAAGTGGAGGATCGAGGCCACAAATGAACGTAATGAAGTTTGAACCTAAAGATGAGCGCCAGCAGAGCCGACGGGCAGAGCATGAAAGCTGCCTTCACATAGAGAAAATAAGACCTCACAGCCTGCAGGAGGGGGCACGTCCTCCCCCACGCGCAGCATGAACCCCTCGGCGTTCGCTTCAGAGGCTGTGCTCCAGCTGCTGCCGGTGGAGGCGCGGGTGTGGTTGAGGCGGGCATCGAAACAGAACAGAAAACGCAGGGAAACGGAGCCGCCGCGCCGCAAAGAGCGGGACCGTCCAGAATAAACTCTGTGAAGTCTGGGCAGCGCTTGAGTCACGGCCGCGGCGGCTCGAGCCAGCGAGGCCTCGGCGGCCGCGCACCGTGTAATCAGGAAGTCGGGACGCGGCTGCTCGTCTGAGGCTGCCTCCAGCGCCGCTATCGCGGGCTGCCAGAAACGTGTGTGGTTTCGCCGCCGCCGCCTCCGCGGGACGCAGTGATGTCATCCGTACACACGGGAACTTTCCTAAACAAAGGGAAGTCTGTGTGGTTGGGGTGGAGGCTGGCGCTGGGCGGGGGGAGGGGGGGGGGGTACGTTGAGGGAGAACACACACACTCTCTGTTTGAGCCGGGGTGAACCCAGACCCCGGCCTTTAAAGCATTAGCACCTTCTCATCACAGACGCACACGCCTCCGACTCAAAGGCTGAAAAACGGCGCGTGAATGACATGTTTGTTGCCCAGAGAACAACAGGAGGTGTCATTTCAAAGAAAAAGAAAACCTATTATAGGGTCTCTACTTTATTGATTCTTAATAACTAGGTTAAAGCTGTCCAGATGTTCATGATGCAGGAGTAGAATCCACACGCTGTAGATTGAGTCAAAGCAGAGTCAAAGTCAGGCTCAGCAGCAAAGCTGACGATCACTGGTTCGAAACCACCGGCTTCACTCACTTCACCCAAAGCGAGCGTTGACGCTAGTGCGTCTGCTCAACGTGTCGACACATTGTAACGCAACGGCATTAATTAAGCTGACAGCCGCTCGCTGAGCTGCAGGGCCTGTGTTTATTCAGAGGCTGAGGTCAGCGGGGACCAGATGGGTTCGAGGCCAAGCAGATCTGCAGAGGTCCACATTTGTTTTCCTTCGCCCCGACCACCGGCTACTGTGGTTGAAGCCCATGACTCAGCTCCTAGCGGCCGCGCTGCGTCGCCTCGTAACCGTCTGCGCTGCGCTCCACAGCGCGATGGAAAAGCGTGAGTCACCCCCGTCTGGACAGGAACCGACCGAGCCGACGGGTCTGTCTAATGGCACGGCCGCGGTATTCCATTCAGAAATGTGACATCGGCGAATAGCAAAACAGGCAGGTCACGAAACACGCCGACCCAATCTGCGCGAACGCGTAAGCTAGAAAACAGGATGGAGAAAGTGCTGAGGCGAGAAGTGACGGGAGGACGAATGGGCCTAATGGCTGCACCATGTGTTGGTCCAATCATCACAGCAAAGCCAGCAGGCGGGTCTGGAGCCAGAACGGGCTCAGGAGACGAGGAGGAGAAACCAAATCCTCCTTGTTAAGCAACTTTTACCTCTTCTGGGGAAATATAAGACCTTTTTGTCTAGAACTAATTGAACCGGGCTGATTAAATGACCACAACCAACCTGAACCACCGGGTGCCCTCCTGCCAGCGCCTTCACGGCCCCCCGGCTACCCTCCGTCTCGTAGTGGGCCCGGTGGTGGGACTTGGGCTGCACGTCGATCTGCAGGCTGTACGGCCCCGAGCTGGACGGCAGCTGCCAGTCCAGCGCCGGCAGCGTCGGGCTGAGGAGCGAGAACGAGGCGGCGGGTCAGAACCAACGCAGGCGGGCGTATTTGACCAGCATTAGAAGAGACAGAACCCCCGCTCACCTCATGTACTGCTTCGGTTTGGGCCAGGAGTACGGGTGCTGGGGCACGTCCAGGAACCCGCCGCAGAAGCCCTCCTTCTTGAGCGACAGGCGGTTGGACGGGTGCTCGTCCTCGCACAGCTGGGCCGCCAGCTCCTCGCCCACAGGCTCCACCTTCAGGCTCACCGTGGGGCTGTGCTCCAGGCTGGTCTTACGCGCCTTCATGGGAATGGCCTCGCCGAGGTCGACCACGCCGTCCGTGGTCAGGGCGTTGATGGCCGCCAGGATGGCGGAGTTGGTGTACTGGTTGGTGTTCGGCAGCCAGGTCTCCTCGGTGACGCTGAGTCGGGGAGAGGTGTGCGGGGACGGCCCGGGGGACGGGTTCGGGGAGTAGGGGTAGTGCTTGTGCTGCCCGCTGCCGTTGAAGCTGTACTTCCTCTTGGCGCCGCAGGGGGAGCCGGGCCTGGAGCCGCGCGGGCCGGCCCAGCCGTCGTCCGTGACGCTGGCGCGGGGGGACGTGGAGGGCGAGTGGCGGGGGGAGCCCCCCGCGGCGCAGCCGTCGCCGGGCAGCGCGAGGGTGGAGCCCTTGGGCGACACGGAGGGGGACTGCCAGGGGGAGTTCTGGGGCGAGTTGTCGTAGTTGTAGGAGAAGTTGGACTCGTAGGACGAGGCGTCCGACTGGCAGCTGCGGGACGAGACGCTGCTGGCCGGACTCAGGCAGCTGGGGTCGCGGTAGCCGTCGGCGCTGGGGAGGGTCAGCGTCACGATGGAGTTGACCCGCTTGGCGACAGGGAGGCCGCTCTCCTCCACCGCGTCCTCGGGGAACTGCCCGTAGGCCGTGATCTCGATGCGAGGGCTCTCCAGCGCCGGCGCTCCGTTGGGGCGGACGCCCGAGGACGAGTAGAAGCCGGACGCCCGCGCCTCGTCCTGGGCGTCGTAGCCGTGAGGCTCGGGCACGGAGACGGAGATGGCGGGGCTGGACTGGAGGCTGTGGTACTGGGCGGGGAGGCAGGGGTTGCCCAGTGGGAGGGACAGGCTAATGTTTGGAGTGTAGCCATATGCTTCTGGAAAGCAAACAGACGGAGCTTGTTACCATGATAATCAAACACATTCACTCACTGGCTCCTTCATTCAGAAGGCGGCGGTTGCCAAGTTGAATGGGAGACTTGCAGCTCGTGGACTTGAGCGGGTTCCAGCTGTTCCTAGTGTTTAAACGCGGCCTCATGCGGCGGGTTTCCCCCGTGACACAAAACGTCTCTGTACAGATACAACCACGGCCAACGCAAGGAGCTCGAATGCCTAAAAATAACCAGAGGAACCAGGTGGTCCTTCACACGTCACACGGGCAGATGTAACACTGCAGCCCATAAGCCGGAACATCATGAAAACATACAGTGATGCTGCTCTGAAAACAAACGGGACCCGGTCGTTTGTTTGGCTGCTGTAAAGGGGCAGAACCCCGAGGCCCCACTGGGTCACATCACTGGGCCGTCTGTGGCAAAGCCTGAGGTCAGGAGTGGGAGCTGAGGGGTAGGGGGACCCTGTGGGAGTGGGAGCTGTGGTGGGGGGGTAATGGTGACCACAGTGGTGGGGATGGAGACAGCAGACAGAGGCAGTCACCACAGCTCCAGCTGTAAATGAAGGAGAATTAGGGGCCCCGCATTAAGGCTATGACTTCACCGCTGCCGTACGACTTCTGGCAGTAAAAGAAAATGAGGCTCAGTGTTTGCGGTCTGAAACTGGTGTGACACGCCAGCAGGTAGCCGCGGGCGGCACCATTAGACCACGCAGCTCAATACCGGGCCCCGAACGCCAGCGCTGCCGCGTCGGTCATTAGCGCGCGCTCAATTCGGCCTATTTTGGGTTTAGCGCTGCGATGAAAGGCTCCGAGCGGCGCCGCCACGCCCACGTGCCCCAAAGCGGCGGCGCGAGGCGCGGCTGCGCCTCCAGCGCGGCCGACGCCGGCTGGAAGCGGCTCGCGCGTCCGAGCGGCGCGTAAAGAGTGCGGCGCGAGGAGCGGAGTGAGTGCCACGTGAACAACACTCACCCTCTTCGGCGGACTTCATGTTGTTCAGGGCGCGGGAGAAAGTGAATCAAACTCTGCGAACGGACGAGCGCGACTCCTTATCCATAAAGCGCGGTTTCTGGCATTCCCCAGCTGTTGCTCCGGATCCGGATCCGTCCTCGCCGTGTCCCGCGGCAAACAACGGGGACGAGAGGGCGCAAAAGTCCAAAAAAGCCGTCAGTTCAAAGGCGAAAACAAAGATCACAGCACGTGGGAAAGGCTCGTGACTGGTGCAGACGTGTCGTGCGCGAGCCGCTGTTTCGGTCGCCGTTTGGGGCTTCGTGCGTCTGCGTCGAGGGGATCCTGGCTGCGCTGGGTCGCGGTGACGCACTGCTCCGGCGCGCGCTGCCGCGCTTTTAAAGCCGGGGATCACCTCGGCGCGCGGCGCCGCCTCTCGCGCCTCTGACGTAGCGACGCGTCCGACCGCCGCGAGCCATCCTCCGGATCCGGGGGTTTCCGATCAGCGGAGCGTCGCCCCGGGAACCAGACGCAAAGCCGCGATGACTGCAGGACGCGGGAAAACGTCCTTTACGGCAGCTGCTGCAGATCAGACAGAGCCGGTGAACGGTGGACGCAAACAGTGGAACAACGGAGACAGAATTACACATTTCAACACAGGACTCGGTGACGTGTTGGACCTGAAGCCCCACTATGATCCACGCCTGACCTAACGAGCACGAGCAGCATTTGGCATCACTTAGGAAGGAATGACCCACGTGCAGATTTACGCGCGAGCTAATCCGCAGGAGCGTCTCACAATAAACTGCTGCCACGTTCACGCTGAAGGCGCCGTTCGTCAGCGTCGGGGCTCGGACGCAGCAGGTGAGCGGCTACGTCAGCGCGTGAAGCTCAGTCACACCTTCACGGCCGCTCCGGGCCTCGCGTTGAAGTTATTGCCAAGACGAATAACTGCTTTTTCCACTTCCTGCAGACAGACTGCACGTCTGCGGGGCGCGAGGCTCATAATTATCCATTCTCATAGAAGCACTGTATAAAAGTCAGGTCCGTCGCCGTCATCGGACGCGCGGAGCTGAGGATCCTCAGACTTTTCCACAGGCCGCTCTCTGCGGTCGCGTGTACTCAGTGGAGTCCTGTTCCGTCTTTGGCAGGTCTGGACCTTAGCGCATCAGGCCGCTGGTTTCTGCAGTCACGTGGTCACACGTTTCTTCCTTTAAAGCTGTTCTAAAACACGGTCATTTGTGAAGCGAAGGAAATGTGTTTTGTGTTTTGGCCTCGTGATTTGTATTTTTGTGTTCATTCTGTGGTCCGGGCTCAGAGACAGTATTATTCCCACCATCACGCCACTGGTTTGGCTAAAAGTAATGATTCGGTGAAAAAGCTGGGGATGTTTATCACTGAGAAGATGCTGCGCAGCCACATGGAAACAGGCTCCATCACAAGGAGGCGTGAGATCAACCATCGGTCCATTTGCACAAATTGAAGAAGGTGCAGAGTTCATTTGTTTTAGACAAACCCGCCTTTAATCCACACTCGCCTCCGTTGTGCAACGGCGCCATGTCCCACATCCAAGGCCACTTTTGCTCCTCACCCAGTGGGAATCTGAGTGACAGCTTATGAAACCCTATCTGCCTCTTTCATCATGGAGCCGCGGCCTCTGCTCCTTTAAAGAACCCCACTAATTCCTTTGACCTCATGGAAATCTCTCATCAGGGCGAACGGGGGAGTCGCCTCCCGAGCTTCAGTATGTGTGAGCGCAACATGCGCCGCAGTAAACACTTCCACTCATCTGCACTCAATAAACAGCTGCGCCGCTGATGGACTCGCGACGACGTCAGGCCGGTGCCGGTGCCGGTGCCGGGTCCGGCCGTTTTTCCAGCCGGGCCTGGTGCTGGTTAGCGGACACCTTGGTGACAGGCTGCTGCAGAGCGGACGCATCCACAGCAGATAATTAAAAACATCAGCGTCGGCCTTCAGGTTTTTCCACCGGCCTCAATGTTCAGGCTTTGTCCCTAAAATATAATGCTTAAAGCTGCATTGATGGTTGTTTTACACATTCTGTGAAATAAAGTGGGACATGGTGCAGGAGGGAAACCAGTCGTCCTCATGTTTGTTCCTTTGCTGCTGTTTGGACTCGTTCTGACCGCTCTCATCAGCTTTGTTTAAAGCCGCATCAGGCAGAGAATTGAAAACTACCTTTAACCGCAGCAAAAGAAGACAAACAGGCCAAATTAGTGACTACACGATGAACACAGTGGAGCAGTCACCGTCTGAGGAGCCGAACGCTTCCTCGAGAGGAGGGAGCGCGCGTTGGACCTCAGTCCAACGGTTCGATTAAAAACCCACCACGGACGGTCAGATCAGCTGACGACCGGGTCAGAGGTCACGGGTCAGAGGTCACACGGCGGCGGTGACTCGATGGTGAGACGCTCCCACGCCGCATCGGGGCTGGAAGGCAGCGGCGCACAGGGCAGCCGTTGGGCAACGGGCGGCCCGGCCCGGCCCGATGCGGGCCCGGTCCATCTGAGCAGGACGGGCCGTGGTGCAACCTCTAATGGCTGACACAATCACATTGCTGATTTAATCAGACCGTAGATCACAACCAGCGGCGGAGGCTCGCTGTGATCCCTGATGCCGCCGCGTTGCACAAGCAGCTTGTGTATCAGCCCTCCATGGGGAGGGGGGGGGGGGGTGCTCGGGGGTGGTCCCAGTCACAAACCCACGCTGCCAGAGCCGCTCTGCCCCGTATGACGTGGTTTGGACGTGGTTTGGCCGCCGCGCGGTGGAAAAGACCTCGACTCGCGTTTCTTTCCACAGTTGTTACCAGCGCCGCTTTATTTGTGCCTGAACAAAAACACGGCGGAACACTGGACCGAGACCCAGCTGGCCCGACCCGCTGGCTCCCCCCACAGCTGAATCACCTGCTTGTTTTGGAAAAATGAATTGCACTCAGAAATATCACTGGACCTCTGCCTCTCTCAGTGGACTCACAACAAATATTCTAAAACAGCCGAATTATCAACTCTGCACCGCCCAAAGAGAGACGGGTCCGATGGGACGTGAATTAGTCTGGTTTGGCCCCGTCAGTCTGAATAAAGCTCCCAGAACCCTAGAACCGCGACCCGATAGAGTTTAAAAACAACTCAGCACAACAATGTGCTGCAGGAGTCACTGCTGTTCGTTACAGCTCAGGCTTCTCGTTGGTGGGACCTTTCGGAGCGGGACGCCTCCCCTCCACGCTTCACCACCTTCCCTGCTCTTTACGACGCTCAGACTTCCTGTCTCCCATCAATGTTCTCCTTTTTTCTGGGCCGCTGTGACGGAATCCCCTGCTCTGTTTCCTGTTGTGAGCGCGTTGCTGGGTTACAGGCCGGGGAGGAGTTCTGGGAGGCGAGCGGGGGTGCGGGGGAGGCTGGTTTCCCTGTTGGACGGTCCCAGAGCGGAGGAGCTCAGGCCGGCGCTGAGCAGCAGCCCCCAGAGGCACACAGCACTTTACTGTTGGTCCCGGCTGAGCCCAAGGCCGTTTACATGAGTCAAGAATGGAGCTGGTGTGAGTGCAGGGAAGCGCGGTTGCCATAGACATGTCTGTAGCTACGATACACTCTACGTGACTCATGTCTAAAAATGTCCTCACAAGCTATTTTAATGATGCCCAGAATTAAAAACATTGTACCAGAAGCCATGCTTTTACTCAGGTTGTGCGTTTAAATGATTATAACATGAATCAACAAAGTGATGGGAAGACGTGAGGGTGATAAAATGTGAACAATCTTCAAGGAGGGGAGAGTTTAGGGTTTAATGAAGTAACAACAGAGGGTTGAAGCAGCGTGAAGTTAAAATATGGTAGAATTCAGCTGAACCCTGAGTCATAGCAGCTGAACTGTCACACATTTAGCAGATCATTTGTTAGTGGTTCAAGCTGGACTGTAACTGGTTGTTAAGCAATGGAGCAAAAAACGTTCAAAAGTTAAAGGACGTCGTCACTGGAATCACATTTATGGAAACACTGGGATTAAAGGGGGACAATGCGGCTGCTACTAATGTAGGTGTCACTACAATAAAGGAGGAAAATGAACTGAATTATTCTGCAGGAAGTAATCAGCCTAAAATAAACCTGAAGAGAAGGCAGAGACGCCCTTGGCAGAGAGACGCCATGTTTGTGTGGGGGTAAATACTTGAAGCGTGGGTTGTGATGTTGTCCAGCGTGACGCCCTCTGATGGACTCGCTCAGGGAATATCATCAGCGGTAACTTTACCTTCACTGGCTGCTGTGTCTCCATTCAAACACCGTGCTGTGGACTTTTATAACAGAAAACACTTAGTAACAGGATAGTATAATGGTGTGAGGGCAGACCCCCCTCCCCCCGCTCATAAAAGGAACGCAAACATAAAAACATGAAACAGGCGCTTCTGCTCCTACACAACTGAATCTAAAGATGCAGCACCTGCAGATCAAATACGCAGCGTTTGCACACGTAAACACATTTGACTGTCAAATAGAGACTGGAAGCAGAGAAGGTGAAGGAGGCGAGCGATGGTAAAGGTCAGAGGTCACTGTGCATCCGGTTGAACGCGAGCATTTCATCTCTTCGAGCCCTGAATAAATTATCATCTCCGTTGATTCCTAAACATTTCACAACAGGCATAAAAAGAAAACACGCTGATCTGAAATGACATGGTTTCATCAAGAAACCATAAATTAACGCTCGATCTCTACTTAAAGAGCACGACTGCAACAAAGACGCCGTGTTCTCTATTAGCGCAATAAATCACAGTCATCAGAAGTCCTCCACAGCATGAACGGAGGCCGGTCAGGAAAAGGCAGCACCAGCACAGACTGGGAACCAGGACCGCGCCAGCCTCAGCTTCTCCTGACATGTTACAGCCATCGGACCATCACATTCACCCCCTCACATCCACAAACTGCTTCCTCTCCTGCAAGAAATTATTAACACATTGTCTGTTTGCTCTGCAGCTGCATTACACTGGACCGTGAAACATCCGGTACCATCCTCCACTTTACAGCGTCTATTAGAGACATCACACTTCCTGTGCTGTGCTCAGAGGTAGAGGAGAATCTGACCAACACACAGACATGAGCTTCTGTAGTAACTCATAAGACACCGAACGTAAAGCACTGCTGCCGACACTCTTCAAGCTCTCATGATCCATATAGTGGATGAAGTGATTCATGAGCACGGACAGGAGTAGATGCATGAGACCACTTAGTGTCTGTTTAGTTTCTACCTCCATCTAGTGGCGACATCAAACCTCGTGGAAGTGAGCAAATGGGAGCCTTCGTCATGTGTGTTTTTTTAATTATGATTCATTGGTCAATAACAATACTATAAATAAAAGAAAAATAGGTGGAGAACAAAAGACAATGTTTACAAGACACAGATCAACAGAAACCACGTGGAATTGCTTTTTACAGGAACATACGTCACCAAAGATTCAAATTCTAAATGCAATTTGCATCAACGTGTCCGCAGACACCTACATCCACCGCTTGTCGTGTTTCTGACAGTGTGGCTGCATTTTACAGCTTGGTTGCTAAGCAACGACCAACCTGAGGACAACTCAAATACAGTTCGGAGACGTCGCTGACCAGCACCCTGTTCCAGCGCTGGTGCTCAACGCGCTGAGCGAATGATAGAACTCATTCACACCGAGGCCCTGGAGACTCAAGCATCCTGCACAGAGGAGCATCAGAGCAACAGGACTGGAGCCAAGCAGCTGCTGAGGTCCCTCTTTGATTGTGTCGGATCCGGTGCAGAGATGCGGCTTCGGTACATTTACAAACATTGTAGTCAGGCACAAAGCGAGCTGCCAGGTCCTGACGGGACGACTGAAGGCCAGGCAGACACAGACAGTGTATATAATGCTGCTTTGGAGTGACGGCTTCACCGCACACGATGAACTGCTGATGTCACCGTTTGTAAAAATGTAAACAAGTAGCAGCGAATGCAAATGAACTCAGATGATGCTTTGTGTGAATCAGCATTTTCTCTCTAAATGTCACGGTACGCATGTTTTGACTTTTGGTTAAAGCACATTGGAGTTCAACACATTAAGGTTTACAATGACCACAATCTTCATGTGAAGGCCTTATTTACAGTAAGAGAACAGGAAGTGAGGCTTTTAACCCCTTCAAAGACGCAGGCCAGCAACTGTAATAAAAAAACACCTAAAAAAGTTGAAACACCACATAGAAAATTTGAAAAGTGAGCGCAACACATCAGAACTGTATAAAACGACACTTGAAGCTGATTATTTCCAAATGCTTTAAAACCCAAAGGCGGCAGATTGAACCTCCAACAACCAGCGTGAAGCCTTTCTGGCCTTAAGCGCAGTCACTTCATTATGTGCTTCTTATTTTCAAGTAAATCCAAGTCTGTGAAAAAAATCCATAGAATGTTTATTCAGTTTTATCTCCCCTCTCCATTGTTCCAGTGTTTAACTTCCACAGGTCACATGTCCATAACTGGAGTAAAAAAAAAAGTGCTGAAGCTCAAAGAAACACATAACTGCACCGAGCAATCCGCGTTTGGCTCACGAGGAGAGTTTGGAGTAACTTGGCGGTGAAAATTTGCGCTTTAGGTATTTGATTATGTAGAGAGGAAGACAGCTGACCAGCGTGATGGCAGACACCTTCCACAGGAAAGGCCAAGTCAGGATGAAGGACGAGTCTGGGAAAACATGCACGAAACACTGTTAAGATGGAACATGACGCCAGGCACTCAGTCGACTGGATGTGATCAGAGGAGATAGGAACACGAACAACCACAATGTGTTGGAGTTTGGTACAGGTTAAACATGAAAACCAAACAGTGACACGTGATGTGAGGCAAAAAGGGTCAACCTTAAAGTACTCAAAGGAAACAATGGCACAGGAGAAGGATGGATGAGGACACGGGGACGGAATTCACAGGCTGCACACCTACCAAGGAAAGCTCCAAAGGACACCCTGCCTATGCCTGGTGCAACATGCAGAAGCATAAGAAGCACAGCAGAAGAGAGTGAGTGCAAAACAGTTTACAGTGAAGAGAAGTGATGACGAGGAGGAGGAGCCATAAAAGCTCAGAGCTAAACTGTTAGACGAAAACACCATAAAAAGAATGACGGAGCAAAGTCTGAAACTATCCGACGCACTACAACACATTAATCATGAATAACACTCTTACATGGTGCAGTACCTACCGAAGTACTCGTTGAGGAAGGCCAGCGAGGCCAGATAGCAGCCCAGGCTGAAGAACTCGGCCAGCACCATGAGCCAGTGCCAGGTGCGGATGGTCAGAGCCACCATCAGCAGCTCGGTCACGATGAGCGCCGTGAAGGAGATCGCCACCACGTGCACGAACTCCGACTCGAACAGCACCAGGGCGCCGTACATGAGGATGCCACCTGGTGGCGCCAGAGCAAACACAATGGATCAAGCGGCTGCGGGACCTTTCTCACGTGCGCCATCATCTCTGACACTCCGTCTTTCAACATGTTTCTCTGTCTTGTTTTTAAGCTGACGGAGACACTGAGTGGAGGATTAGCGTGTCTGGAGACGGGGACTGCTTTAACCACACACTGAAAGGTGCACAATGGGCTCCAGTGTTGCACTAAATGCCTTTTAGTGTCCAGACACTCACTCATCTTTAGGCGCCCACTGTATCTTGATAGGTTTTCATTTTATCATAAAACTACACAAATTGAGCCTAATGGCCTATAACAGACCACACAACCCTTTCATACAGCGTTCATACAGCACATTCCAGTGAGTCGGACTCTATTAATGAAGCTATTCTGGTGCCTAATGTTTCCCTCGGTGCTGTTGTCCTCTCATATCATCTTCGCATTTCTCTTTTCCTTCACAGACATGGCAGTGGACTTTAATTAAAAACCTCAAGCTGTTAGGAAGTCACGCTTGAGTGGGAACATAGATCTTTCTCACACGCTGCATGGCTTAGTGATTACAGAAATATCGATTTACTCCACAGACAAAAGCCCGCATGTAAACGTGTATGGTGGTTGGAAACCTAAGATACTGAGAAAGCGACTGTCTGAGAGTTTGAAGAGGCCCAGACTCAGATATTAGACACAGCAGTAATGATGTAAAGGCGTTTCTTTGACAGCTGTCAAACCAATCATTCCTTAAAGTTACCATTGAGTTATTTTTAAAAGACTAAACCTGACTGACAGATAAAGTGAGCTTACACTTTACACACTTACCCTGATAGACACTGATCAAAACCCAGATGAGGAAAGTCTTGAATGACAGCGAGCGACCCTGCAAGAGACACATCAACCATGAAATCAACACCCTCCCACATGGCATTAATGGAAAACCTCTACATAAAATGCTGATTAGATAAAATAATCTTCTCTGTGAGGTCACTTCAGACCCACCTTGGTGAGGTCTTTATAAAGCTCTGGATAGAGCAGAGCCATCTCCGGCTTAACGTCCTGGTCCAGAACCAGGGAGAAGACTGGAAACATGGTGTAAATAGTTGCATACCTGCAAAAACAGAAATGGCCCAAGTCACACATTTTCTTTGAGTTATAGTGAAGTTCTTGTAGTGTAAGAGGCGTCAAAGACACCAAAACAACAGAGTAGGTTGGAATTACTGAAAAAATAGACGTGATGCAGAGGAAATAACAACAGCCAACTAACTGCTGGCTGTTAGTCTTTTAACCGAGCATCTAATTACGTCAATTATAATAATAATTATAAAATTTCCATTTGGGAAGTGACCTACCCAACCATGAGGAACCCCTGGTATAAGGGCACAGAGGCAAAGTAGAAGATGGAGGAGAACACAGCCTGGAGACAGGAAGCTCAACTTTAATATCAATAATCATCAGATCACTGTAGGTGAAAGGAACTGGCCGCTGTTTAAATACCTGCATGGTGGAGATGATCATGCCTCTGTGCATCACGAACTGGCCGAGCGCTGCAGAGCGCTTGTAGCTGTTCCTGCCGTGAACCACGAGCAGACGACCAATGTGCTTGAACTGGGTGATGGAGAAGTCTGCGGCCAGAGACGCCTGCTTGCCTTCCTGTTTGGAAAATTAAAGTGGTATAAAGATGGAACGCTGCAGACGTTGTGGTCGGGGCTTTTCTATTAAAGCACCATCTGCTTCTAAAGTCGCTGCAAACTTCAACCACAAAGTAAGGACAAACACAGAGCGTGCAGCGTGAGGTTTGGACCGCTAGTCACCAAAAGACAGACAGATCTGGGTGGAGGAGCTTTTACTGTGTGTTTATCTGGATATTATATTATATCAGTCAGTGGTTCATGGAAGACCTTACCTTCCCTTCGATTCCAATGCCACAGTCAGCAGCCTGGATCATGCTGACATCATTACCTCCATCACCTGTAACAAATTTAAAAAAGCTGAAAAAAGTTTTCCTCTTAAACCCAGTGAAACGTGTCGGTAGGTGCTGCTCTTTGAGCCCTTTGCTGCCACCATGTGGCTGAAAGAAGAACAGAAGGGATCTGACATTCGGACCTTTTCTTCTCAGACTGTCGGCCGTCCAGCTTCATAAGGCTGCTGTCACTCACCTATAGCGCAGGTTCTGTTGGCTGTGTGCTGCTGCAGGAGTTTGACAATCTGGGCCTTCTGAGTGGGGGAGCAGCGACAGCAGACAACCGCTGGACACTGACAGGCCAGCTCCACGAACTCATGCTCGTAATACCTCAAACACACCTGCAACACCGCGGGAAAGGGCATGAGACACAGCTCAGTTTGACAGAGTATTAGTGTGTAGAGCAGACCACTGGCAAAATACAAATTATACAGTAAGTCAAAGCACTACTTCAAACTTTAAATAACAACTCTGATCGTCTATTGAATGTGTTTTTTTAACTTCTAAATCCTAAAAGGTCCAAAGTATTAGTTTTGGCTGAGAAGCACTCAAACACATGTTTGGCAACCTCCTCCTTATCATCTGCTGCACAAGGAAATGTCACTGTGTATTGTAGTACCTCTAAGGAGTCACCAGAGATGACTAAAGCACAGTCATGTTTCCTTCTGAAGGCGTTGAGCTCCAGATGGGCCTCTCCTCTGTTTGAGACCTGCTCGAGAGCCGCACAACACAATTAGCCAAAAAACATCATCCTCCACAAATTAGGCGCAGTATCATTACAGTGACAGAGGCTAAAGCAAACAGCGTACCGGTCTGAAAACATGAATGTCTTGGTTTCTGGAGACCAGGTGAGAGCTTTTGGCGATGCATGTAGCCGTCTCAAGCTTGTCCCCCGTCAGCATCCAGATCTGAGCAGCAGGAAAATAAAGAGGATGCAAATTCAATGCTTTCTGTTATGACTGTGACTGATTTAGATTTTTGTTAAAGTTTTTTCAATCTTGACCAACTTAAGGTGCCAGTTTTCAGATAAGCAGAATATTACTGCTAGAGGTCACACCCCAGTGCCAACCTTGATGCCAGCATTCCTGAGCAGCTCCAGCGTGGGTCTGACGTCCGCCTGCAGCTGGTCCTCCACCCCAGTCAGACACAGGAGCTCCATCTCCCTCTCCAGGCTCTCCACTACTGCTGCAACCTTCAGGGTCCGGTCATGGATACTCAGCTTTGCCTGGTTGTAGCGGTTCTGTGCATAGAGTGGAAGAGAGGGATGTGTAAAAAGTATATGAGCAGTATATTTCCTGTTCACAATAAAGCTTGTGAACAGGAAAGGTTCACAAGCTTTATTCATACCTCAAAGTCTTGATACTGCTCCTCAGACAGAGACTTCTTGGCCACCACCAACGTCCTCAGACCTTCTCTGGCCATGTTTCCACACTGGCAGAAAGGAGGTAACGTAAGTAAACACAGAAAACTATGTTCAAAGCCGCATGTCTTCGTTAAATATAACTATTTAGTGTGATTTAAAATGTCAGTGCAGCTTTATTATTGTCTGCTCCAAGACAAATTTGGATCAAATATAGGGCAGATCATCCGTCCTATTAGAGCCGCTGCTGAATAAACACACCGTGCAGAGTCCTGTCAATAACTGCATATGGTTAACAACACCAAAAGAAATCGATAGGAAATAACATAGCCTGTGGTAAAACTCAGAGGACACAGTAAAACAAAGGGATGGATGGATGGCAGTTTTGTTTTTGATATGAAACACCAATGGGACGAATCTGCTCTGTTGATTGGTTATTGACAAGCTGAGTAACCGTAGCGCTGGCTGATCATTAGCACCATTGTTCAAGAATATGACATACTGTAATTACTTCAACTTTATCTAGGTCACTAATTAAATCAAAAGCTGCCCCCAGTGCTAAATGACTCAATAACGCCAATATAATTATGAACATATGCACACAAGACCTTCAACCACCAAACCAATGTAGACTTGGCCTGTTGAGCCCCTAATGAATGTCCCAATTAGGGGAGAGGACTGGACTAATAACGACTATTAACCATTTACAAGTTTATGTTCATCTCATCTCCACGTCTGACATTTTGCAGGGAGTGAGGATGATAATGCACAGCTGCTTTACCTCTTCCTCCAACCAGTCATTATACTGGACAATGCTCGCCATGGCAACATCAGCCCCCTTCATATAGAAAGTGATCTCTCCTGTTGACTCCTCCTAAATAAAATACAAATGGCAATAAATGATAATGAAACATACAGCAACACACAAACAGGAAATATACTGAAGGCTGCCTCAGGCATTAAATCACAAAGGGCGCAGAAAAAGAGCATTCAGGTCCACTGTTATAGTCAAAGTGCACACCCTGACGATGATGCCCATCCTTTTGCTCTCAGAGGTGAAGGGGAAGATCTGCAGGATGTAGAAGGAAAGAATCTGGCCTGAAGGAGTCTTCAGCTGCAGGGAGGTCAGATCTCTGTTCACCAGGGTCAGGCCAACGCTCTCTGTCCACCGAACCAGCGCCACCTGAGGAAGACGCACAAACTGCCTTTATGAAGGAGGAAACAGGATTCCTACGTTGAGTCAATGTTCTGATACTATATCAACATTATACTGGAGAGATGCACTTATTTACAAATCGCATTAAAGGATAAGATAAATAAGAAGGCTTTTAAATGGTGGTGGTGGTGAAATCCTCACTTAATAAAAAGCTGAATAAATGTAAAGACCTGATGACATCCATTTCACTTCATGCTTATAAGACAAGGCACGTGAGGGTTGCAGTATCTCCGGAGCTGCTGAGCTCTTCTCATTCAGCTCCAGATAAGTGTTTTTCTGTTTCTCTTTCCTCTTTTTCTCCCCAGCAGGAACTGCGGCCCCCGAGTGAGCGTTCAGCTGCACACGACTCATTCTCAATGGGTTCATTTTCAATTTGCTCACTCAAAGGTTGTTATTATACTCTGACCTACAAATTAGAACTTCCTGTTAATACCCCATCATTTCTCCTGCTCCCCCTTTGAGCTCCGTAAAAAGGGCTGCCTATATTTACTCAACACACATCTGTGTATCATTATCCTGGTGTGAGTGTCTGTGTGTGATGTGTAGCTACACACACACACACACACACACACACACACACCACATGTGTTGAGGTTCCTCTTCTACGTCCTCAATCTACTTCATCAGCCCTGAAACAATTTAAAGCTTTGTCAACTTTGATACAAGCTGCATGTGAATCATGTTACGACAGTAATAGAACAGGCTGCTGCCGGCTGTTTTATGGCAACGGCAGACTGGCTTAAACAACCGATCAATCATTTCAACTGTGTTCACAACATTCTACCGATCATGTAAATCACAGTGGCAGCACTGACTTTAACAGCAGTGATAACACGTCATAATGAAAATGGATTCCTAACGGTTACATTCTTCTCCTGTGACATCAGAGGCAGCAGGAAAAAAACGCAAAAAGCTGAGATCATTCTGGGAAGGTTTAACATCATCTCTGATTGTACAGTATTTAACATCTAGAGCCGCTTTGTCACCTTAAATGCTCAATATTAAAACCAATGTCAATGTGTGATCATGTGTGATGGCCTTGTAGCAGAGTAAACTACTGTATCTGAATAGTTAAGATTCTGACAGTTGCATCCAGCTGTTGATGATCAAATGATAACACACCACTGCACGTCATTAAACGCTGCAACCACACACCATGTCTGATATAACAGGGGTCAAAGGTTACAACAGGACGCCGTTTACAGGATGACTGACCAGCAGGTCTGATGACCCCTTCTCTGACCTGTGAGGTCTGCCCACTTCATCTTCTTAATGATGCCTCATTACATTAGAGATGCTGAGGAGAGCGCCAAGGCCAAACAAACTATCACTAACAGGCGTACAACAGCCAAGATCTGCAGTCAATGAGACGAGGGCGAGAGTGATGAGCGGGGATTTAAAGGGATGGGGAGTAGCACAAGAGGAAGTGAGTGCTCCACCAACAATCACAGGCCGCCACCTCTCATCGCCTGGGAGAGAAAATTAAATATTGATCAATCCAAGCAGTACGAGGCAGAGGAGAGAGAGGCAGAATGGAAAACTCAGATTTATCTTTCGACACCTTTTTATTTTCTTTTTGATTGCTGGTCTCGGCTGGGGTTCGACGGAACGTATGCAAGTCTCACAAAGGGTTTACGGAGCCTCGCGTCAAGGGTGATAAACAAGATGACAGTCTTTAGTGCGTCTGTAAAGATGAAATCCTTTACGTTACTTAAGTATTCTTAAGCAAACGGACTTCACAATATTTCCTTGTGTTCCCAACCATTTGATTATCATGAATCATGAGGTGCTTGGATTCTTGGGTTAATAATTTATGTTATTAGAAAGAGGCACAGACAATGGGCTGAGTGGCCCCCACACTCATAATGGGGTAACAGAGAAGCAGGCAGACGGAGCAGCTATAGAGGTGTCTGTGCGCCGCATTCCTCCTTTAGCTGGAGCAGTAAATTCTCATGACGCAAATCCAGACAACTAAACAGCTTAACCTCTACCAGGAGTTCATGACCTATGACTTTCTCTTCATTAAATGAAATATTTGAGGATTACACAAAGCATCAAGACAGAGAGTGAAGATGCGGTTTGTTCCAAAAAAAAACGAAAAGAAAAAAACACTGTTTCATGTGAATAGGTGTGTGACTTCCATGTTTGTGTATTGTCTATCGATGGTTTAAAAACATCATTCAAAATCTAGTTCAACGTGGCTTTAACTGTACTTGTGTAGCATCTTTGCAGATGTGTCATCCAGATGGGACACAACGCTTTACCTCATCCGGGCTGGAGGCCTGGTAGGTGCGGTTATCGTCGCTGTAGTCCTGGTCGGCCTCGGCCGAGTCCGTCTCTCCATTGACGCCGGCGTGCGACTCGTAGACGGGTGTGACGTTGTGGCACAGGGCGATGGCCTTCACGGCCTCGTGGATGCGGCTGCTCACACTCTTACGGACCTTGGGGCCGGACGCCTGGGTCTTCCATGAAGAAGCGGGGCCGCTGGTACCGGTACTGGAGGCCTGAGAGGTCACCTGAGATGGCAACAATTAGAGTGACCTCTGACCTCTGGTGCCTAAATAAAACATAGTCTTTGAAAGCGTGCGGCGTCTCCAGCATTCCTGTCCAGCCCTGCACACACTAGACTAGATCTAATCCTCACTTCAACAGCCAAATGACACCATGAGGGAAAGCCTTGTGTCGCCATCTTTATGGTGTCATATCTGCTTTGCGGGCCTTTTCTGTGTTCCGCTGCTTTGACATCAGCCATCAGTTTAACTGGGTGGTGGCTAGCGAGCAGGCAGACAGCCCACTGTGCCAGCTGCCTGTGACAGGGGCGACGCGCTCCACTGAAGCATTTGATTTTGGCTTATTATTAACCTTCAGTCCTGCCAGGCGGAGGAGGAGGGGCGATGGAGAGTACAGTGAGGACACAAGATCACAACCTTTATCATCAGCATCACAGTGATCTATGGACAGATCTTGGGAGTTCTGTCAGACAAATGTGGTGTCCAGGACATACGTATAGGCCGTGATCAATAGCAAACAGATAATTAACACATGTTCCATAGCGCTCAGTGCTCTGTTCATATTTCTAGCAGTGCTCAAATGAACAACGGTGACAGTAGACTTACAGTATAATAACAGCCCTGCTGTAAGATCATTTGTGGGGCAGAAAAACTGCTTTCTTGCCGTGACTGTGCGGCGCTAAAACGACTACTCATTTTTCATTAGCTGAGATTACACATAAGGGTGTGTGGCAGATGGTTTCAGTGCCGAGCAGCTGTCTGGAGCTGGCTGAGAGCGAACAATATCATTCTGTCAAACTGCAGCCAGATCTGAGCCACCCAGTGAGGAAAACACTTGCTTACAGTACGGGGAGTCGCTGAGGGACATCACATGATGAATGAACAATATGGGCTCCTTTCCTGGAAAACTTACTCATCGCTCAATATAAAAACTGATTAATCCAGATCCACGGTGCAGATATAAGCAAGGAAAACAAGGACTGACACACACTGTTTAATGTGTCCACAGATATTTATACTGCACAAGTGTACACACCTGTAAAGACCTCAGCGCTAACACTCACCAGCGCATATGACTGGACTATGTGGCTCTGTATCTCATCCATGGTGTCGGTGCCGTACGATACAGTTCCCAAGTGCAGCCGCTTGAAGATCATTTCGTTTTGTGTCAGAGTGCCTGCAGTTCATGAAACATTTAGAAACCACATTAGGAAAATTATACAAAAGACACTGACTTACTGAATGACTGAATCCTAGTATTTTAATTTAATTAAATATATTATATTCTATAATAACATTATCTAATATTTTTGGTTAAATGCTTTTTATTCAGATACATACTAGGTGATTAAAACTAATCTGGCACTTTTACGTTTGTTACTTTTACACATACACCGTACACTCACAAAAGGACAATAATTAGTTGCCAGTAATTGGCTTGGCTGATGATTCACGTGTCCACATTTCTTTTTCAGCGATGAGCAGTATTTAATTTCAGCTTGTCACAGTAGCTGCTAATCAATAGGTTTCTATTTTCGATTCAGTTCTCTGTTTACAGAAGGGAAGAAGAAAAGCCAAACTAAACTGAGCACAGTTTTTGAAATAGTAAAATAACACACCAGACAAACATTGACCACCACTTCATATCGAAATAAAAGACATTAGCATCTCTGAGAGACCAAATCCACACACACACAGACAACACTGTTTGTCCTTAGAAGACTGCCTACAATGCATCATGGGATGTGCAGGGTGCTGTGATTGCCTCCACATTGACCTAATCTCATTACCAATATGGACTGCATGTCCTCCATAGCTAACAGACAAGAGCCAACGTGGCATACAAAAGACTGAGTGAATGTTCAGATACCAAGAGGGAAAAAAAGGAAACTTGGTAAAACGAGGGCAACAGGCTTGTTTAATGGATGCCGCTTGCCAGAATGTGTGCTGATAGAGCGTAAAGCTGATTAGAGGCCATCTAACATCCCAAAACATTAGAGCCACAGGGTTAACCAATTCTAATGGATTGATCGTTTGTTCTTCTTTCCATGTGCTTTAACTATGAACCTGGATAAATTGGCTCTAAAGCTAATCTATTCCTACCTAGATCAGCACACTAAGACAAAGAAGCATGTTAGGACCACCTTGGGAGTTTATCACCCTGACACACTGTCTAGAATTAGTAAAGAGCACCCATTTGTTACTCGAGAAGCAGATCATGATAAAATGAGAGAAGCTGAAGGAGGATTTTAGAGCATCAGAAAAGTCTACAGATTTGTGGAAACCTTTGTCCTAGTGTGTTAATTGTCACGTGGAATAATGACTTGACATTGTATAAGAATACGTAGACAAAGTTTTGGACACTTCTAATTGTTTTGGTGCTTTTATTACACAGCAAATATTTTCCTACCAGTCTTGTCTGTCAGGAGGTAGACCAGCCGGCCCAGTTCTTCAGGGATGGTACTGGTTCTCACAACTGTGCCTGGGATGTTTTCATCCTTCGTGATCATCCAGCCATAGGCCGACTTTCCCATGTCCAGATTTACACGCAAGCTACACAAGAACAAGTATAGTTGTAGACAATGAGCTCTAAACATGGGACTAGCATGTTCACAAACATCTTGGTGCCAGCTAAATTCTGAAAAAGGATTCGGAGAGTAGCTAATGTCTAATAATGAGGCGCATAACACAATACAATCAAGTACCTGATGGGGATGATGTAAGAAAAGAGCACAACAAATCGAAAGAGGTTGCGGAACCAGGGACCCACAAACCCTTGCAGCGCTACCATGACGACAGACAGAACCACCTGGGCCAGAAACAGGGCCTTGGTGAGGCGGTTCAGCTCTAGATCCAGAAGGCCAACCTATGGAGACAAGAGGTCAGAGGTCAAAACAGTCTCAGAAGAGTCTCACTCACTTCCTCCAAGGTAGTTACAGCAAGAGGTTTCTAAATGGGATTTGTAAAGCCCACTCTGTAGCTCAACCACTGCTAATTCCATTGAAAGGCACTTAATGTTGTATAGTTATGTATTGTTTAAGTCCAGACTAAGACAAAGAGTGAATATCTTTTTCCTTTTCTAACAACTTACATTAGAAAAGACTCTTTGAAAATCTCCCATCTGCTCCCAGAACATCACAATATGCTGCACAGGGGCAATAACAAAGCCAATGAAAGACATTCTGAGCTGCAGGCTTTTATCATGCAAACCATGTGTATGGCATAAGTAAGTTACCGGTGGCACTATTTTGCAGTAAACTACAAACTGGATTATTGTGCTGTTGAAGTATTGTCCTTCAATGCAACAGAAGGTCAAAAGGATTCAAAAATAGAGAACGTTCCCATATTAAGATGGTTCCCTGAAAAAAAGAAGCAAAAACCAAAAAAGGGGGGTCAGAGTTGTCTTTTATATTTCGAGTGTATCTCCCAGCCAATGGAGCATGTGGGAAAAAGATGTCAAATAAAGAGGTGCCCTTCCCCTTTCTGGCAGCGTTCACAGCAAAGCCCTGTACACAGAGGGCTTTCATCTGACGCACCACGCTTACAAAAACAGCAGAACATAACATCTCTCCTCACTCAAATAAAGGAACTGCTGTGAAAAGGAGGGGAGGGGGCAAGAACATATAAAAAGCTGCAAAATTCCTCTACTGCCTAAACCCCCACCAAGCCCATTCCCCTGAGGACTGGGAGAGCTGGGAGACCAGTGTGACTGATTTATCAGTTGCTGTTAAACTCCCAGTAGCAGAGTGTGGAGAAGGAAAGGGTAGGAGGGTGAGGGTGGGTATCAACCCACCCCAGTGCCTCACTACATGGTTCATGGTTGAGCTATTGAGAAAAATAGGGGGTTTGGGTGGATTAAAATGAAGAAAAATTAAGACAGAGAGCACAGAGCATGTCTGAAAAGCAAAGGATCCCCTTCTGCTTGAACAATGGCCAGTCTAAATTTTCCGAGACCTGCGAGGGATCAGATGAAGTCATTACTCATTCAGTCAAAGGGGGGGGGACTCAATTACCTCAACCTAAAGATGCTATCAATGAATAAAAGTGCATATTTTAGTCCATTCATCTCCAAAGTAAAAGGAATTATTCTATGTGCCTGTGTGGCTTGTATTTTTGTGTGTGTGTGAAATCTGATAAAGAATTAAATTCCCAGCACATGAATATTCATGGAGTTGGAACCAGACGATACCAGGACTCCAGTCCTAAGTCAAGAAAATTAACTAAAGTTGAGTTTTGAGATCTTGGTAAACAACTTTAAGTTTCTTTCTAAGAGCACTTTGAAAGACTTGGAAACAGAGCAGAGGGTGGTGCTTCAAATAAATAATCTTTAAAGAAGAGCAACCTCTTGTCAAACGACATTGTTCTGTCTCTTTACTCAGACAGAGTTCTGTCTAACTATACAGAAACAAAGAGTGAATCCATGTCTGATGCCCTGTCAGATTGATCAAGTGCAGGCTTTGTCCTGTCTGGTGTCACAACAGATTATATGAGGCCAAAACGTTCTCGCGACTTTAGCCGCACTGTATTGACTTTCTCCCCAATCTCCAGTCTCCATATTGGCACTTCTGACATCATCTCCTTGAAATATTGAATTCCTCTCAGCTGTCGAGCTTACACAAAACACTGGCCCCCGCTGTTCGACCAGCCGCATCAGCGTTCTTAATAAAAGACACCGGTGTCAAAACTGTGCTGCAGTGGGAAGGGGCTCTGCCACACACAGCTTTAGTGCTACAAACAGCCGTCGCTGTAAACCTCAGTGCAGAGCAGATGCAGCTTGGCTGAGGTCGTCATAGCAGTTGACCCAAGTTCATCGACTCCAGTTATCTTTCAGGCAAAACCTTATATTTAAATCAAATCTCCCTAATCTGGGAAAAAAAAAAACACTGGAGAGGAATTCTCTGGGATTAACTTTATGCTAAAACCGTGGTTTAAATCCTCCCTTAGTTCATTTCCCTTTAGTTAATTACCAATTGGTGCTGACCTTTTGCATTGACAGGACCAACTTTATCTAGAAAGTCAAGGTTAAAAAAAACTCCACAGTGATTGATTAGTGATTAGAGGCAGGAGCAAAGATGACGACATGAGGGGACTTTCATTTGTGCCAAGTATTTCAACCTTTCAGCTTCCACAAAGAATTAATTTATGCTGGTTTAATATGTATCTAATAATTTTAAAAAGTTTTTACTATTTAGAAAATGTGTGAATTGTTATTTTAAAGAGTTCTAATATATATTCATAGGGCAGAAAGAAACTAACAGTAAAAAGGATGATCGGTCTGTCTTTGGGACTTTCTATGATAATTGTTGCTTTAAACATGTAGCGAAATACGTTTCCTTGCTCGGCTTATTCATGATTGCCTGACGATTTTATTGTGTGTATTTTTGTTTGGTTTTGCTGCATTTTTTTTCAAAATTATAAATATAATATCTATATATTTTTTTTAAGTTAATAAATAATGGAAAAAAAATCTGCAACACACCACAAACCAGTGGCGCAACTTGTTAAGTGTGTTTTGTGCTGAAACACAACAGTAGTCACCTTGTTCTTGGCATAGGAGGTGTTCAGTACGCTCCTGGTCTCTTTGCCCGTGTAGATCACCACCCCTATCACCGTGCCTGCCAAGAAGAGAGACAAGGAAAGTAATGCTGCTCATTAACTGAACCTCAGCCCCACCGTCGAACACACATACACACTCATCCTGGTCAAGTAAGATGAACTGCATGTGAGGAAACACAATAAGGCTGAGCTGAGGCAGTTTTGTCTCATTGCCACTCAAGCCAACAGACAAGAATTTAATATGCTTAGACTCTCGGTGCCTTCAGCCACCCATTTGAAGCTCATAAAACCTGATCAATACACTGCCATCTTTATTTGCCAATTCATTATGGTGGCCTTATTACACAAGATTAATGAAGCATTAATATTAAATGAGCTTAATGGGAGAGCAAAGGCACTAATAAACCTAAATACTGCCTCTGAAACCCCTGAACTATAAAAATAAAAAAGGTAAAAAAGTGCAAAACACAAAATGAGAAAGTGAGAAAAAGTTGGATGCAACCGTTTAAAAGGATGTGAAGAGAAAGGTGACGAATCGCTCGTTGACTTCAGAAATCATGAGAAATGTGACAAATGGTGTGCGGCTCAGCATGCAGAGGGGCTTCAATTTGAATATGTGAGCAACTAATTCTCCTCACACAGCTGGGACTCACAGGAGAGAGTCCACGATGATTCGTACCAGCTGAAGTTCCCAGAATGCCGATGGGGCGATGAGGAAGGCGTGAAGGAGAGGCTTGTGACGGACAATGGCGCGTCCGAGCAGAGATGACGTAAGGAGCCTAAGTCGGGCTTTTGATGCCTGCGTTAATGTGTGTTTGCTCTACTGGCCAAGGTCAGACCAGAGGGGAGAGCGACACCACAGATCAATGATGCGGCGATCGCTGGGAGCATCACAAACACTCTCAACTGACACAACCGTTTCTGTGGGGAATCACTTAGTTGGGGCGAGGGACGATTACCTCAACGGTGGGTTTCTGTGAGTTCTTCAAACGAGGAAACCACAGGATCACATCAAACACCGCAAAGGTTTCACCTCATGGGTCACGAGTGCAGAACCGAACAGCGTTAAGTCTTAAGTCTAAGTGTACGAAGAGCAGATGTTTTTGTTGCTATTTTATTCAAAATGTGCATCATTGCGTGTTACCATCTCTTACGCCTCTACCCTGCTGTGAGTCCCTACGGTGGGTGGAGGGGGGGTGGCACTAATCACGGGGCCCCGTCTAGACTAACACCAGGGTCAGTGGGGTTACATACACTTGTAGCAAAACCTTAGTTTTTGGTGTAGTTGGTGCTTTTAATGGAGAGTGTGATGTTGACATCAACGCTGTGTAATTTCTCTCTCTGTTTGGTAATACTACTGTACTGTGTAGAGAGACAATGTGTTTCGTCACTTACCCGATGCAACAACCGTGCTGGCCCAAAGAGTGTTCTCAATACTCAGACTCTCATGGATCTGTGGGTCTGTGTCCTCCTATAAGGATCAAATAGAAAAGGAACATTTCTTTAACTTCCTCGGTAATTTCTTAATGGCAGTCTAAATCCTGCATACCCAGAAAAAGGGTCCAACACTTCTAATAAATGACTACACACTGTATAAATGTTCGTAGTTAGCGAAATTGTTAAAAATCTTCTTGTTCTTGTAACCTGAGCTCAGGTGAGACTTTCAAACTCCTGAAGCAGTACAGTAGTCCCTTTATCAATATGTTCACTAGATTTGGCAGGGTGATAGAGGCTTCTTAAAAAGACAGCACAGAGAGTGCATGTAGATGAGATTTCAGTGATAAATAAGCCCCTGGAGAGCGTCCTATTTCACCCTCCTCCTATTTTACCCTCTCTCTTAAATAAAGACGAATTCTCAAAATGGCTTGAGTCAGGAGTGCAGAGTCAAGGCTCCAGTTTCAGCTCAAATAGCCTGTCTAATATGATAATTATGATACCTAAGCACCCACATCCTGTCAGTTCACTCAAATATGGGAAGAGATGCATGAAAAATAAATGGCAGGTTGCAGAATGCTTGACCGCTCTGACATTGCTGTCATACTAGGGTGTTCATAACTGCAGAGGGTCTCAAAGACCACAGGAACACAAGCACTATATCCACCGAGGGGGAAAAAAGAAAGGAAAAGAAACCCTCATAAATAGGTAAGTTCATTTGCTGGGGATCTGTGGGAACCCATTTTTTTCCCCCATCCTGCTCAGACTAAAAGCACACGCTATGCAAAGGAAGGCCGCAGAGGATGAATGAGCGGAGGAAGTGCTCGCTCACTAAGCCTGGTGTGTGGCCAAGAGTGAAGACGGGCCACAAAGCCTCCCTTTGTGCTAGAACTCTCCTCTCTGTGGGGGCTGCGCTAATCTGCTATTAATAAAAAAAAAAAAAAAAAAAAAAAAAAAAAAAATCACTCAGCAACAAGCAAGACAGGATGGATAGAGCCGCAGTTGCGAGAACCTGCCTGTGATGTAAGAGCCATGCCTGCTGGAGATGACAGCGGTCACACAAGCTCTCGTTGCCAACACATCTTCATGTCAATCCGCTCCATACAAAAAAATCTGCAGGCGCTTAAGATTTGTTCTACAGGTAATAAATGTGTCAACGCGCCACCGTACCCGTGTGAAGTTCCCCTCAAAACTGTGGATGTCCAGCTGAGGCTTCTGGGCGTAGACGTAGGCACTGATGGAGAAGAGGTCCTGAGACAAGGAGACTCAACATGTCAATGTTGTCATTTCCAAATAAATCATGGTAGGCATTATAATAATAAAACAAGAACAAACACAAGGACTTCAAGCACAAAATGAAACAACCCTCTATTTCTCTCATTCAGCTGAACAATGACCTGTCAAGCACCCGAGACCACGTCCTCCCAACAGTGGAACAAAATTGATTGTAAACATTAAATTATTCAGGCGGGCAGCTTCTGCAGCGGACAGGCAGTCCTCAGTCATGCTCAGATAGTGTTCTCCTGGTGAGAACATGGGCAGAGCGGTTAAAGAGGAGCAGGGAGGATCATTTTACTCAACCCCCAAGGGAGAATAGTGTTGCTTCAGGATTTCACCAGCCGCAGCTCAGAGACGCTGAAGAACCTTGACACATATCGTCACAGCAACACAATGAACCAAGTGCATAGGACCCTGATTGAGGCTGGTGTCACAGCCTTTTCCTTTTGATTGATTGTTGCAAACGTTTAGACCTTTCGCTCGTCTGTCTACAATGACCTGGAGTTTTGCACTGTCTATAATATTAAAATCAACATTTAGCAGCACTGTTCCTTGACTGTTTATGTTCAGAAGCCTGTAAAGAATGAAAATTGTGTAGAACTGTAAAAAAAATGTTTATGTTTTCTTGAGACCCAACCTGGATGTAACAGCTCTTCTGTCAAATGACTTTATGAAACTTTAATTCTGTGATCACCATAAGTGGCAACGATTAAGTGCTGTCAGACCCAAAGCTGCTGTCTGTCATCAGTGATGAGGTCTCCACTGGTGCAAAGACAATAACAGACACTGTAATGAACACATACATACCCCCACTGCTGGTAGCCGTTGAGTGCAGGCAACAGCAACTTTCAGTTTCCAGTCTGTTTCTCCATCCAGTTGATCTGTTCTGATGAAACATGAACCTGAAAAAAAAATGTCTTTAGTACTTTAATAGAGACTGTAGTACAACACAAACTCTGCTGCTGCAGGCATCGCAAAGTCGAATGAAGAAAGAGCAGTCATGACCTGCATTGATCTGAGGTAATATTACATATGAAGCTGATGGATGGGAGCAGCTATTTGACAGAGAGGGTAAAGGTCAGCCATAAACCATCCCTGGAGGGTAAACTATGATGGAAAACATTAACACAACGAGGATGATTCATGTTTTTCTTCTGCTGCAATGGGAGGTCAGCTGCTCACATAACTCTACTGAGGTGTGTGTGTGTGTGTGTGTGTGTGTGTGTGTGTGTGTGTGTGTGTGTGTGTGTGTGTGTGTGTGTGTGTAAACCAAAGCACGGCTACGTTGCAGTGTTTATGTATTTGAGTGGGTGTTGGAGGCATAAAGTCATCAACAACTCCTTGCCAAACATATTGACACATCAAAGATTGATGGAAATGATGTCCTCAGAACATTTCCTCTCAATGCCCCTCAGAAGGATCTGACGCAAGCTCACTGATTGATTAGTCATCAGTCACTTGAACAATGTGACATAAATCATAAGACTGACGGGAAAAAACACTTTTCTCATCGTCTTTGAGTGCATCTATTTATTGTCTCTGTTCTTTTTTACAACATTGTTTTCAGATTACATTATATGTACTGAGATTGTTTGTTTAAAGTGTTAAAGAGACTTCCGTACACTGATCCGATTTGCCTGCTCACCATTTTTCTCCGATGTTCTCAGAAATATCATATCTGCAGGAATTCTTTGGTTCTACGTAAAAAAGACAAAAAAGGGTGTGTGTTATTGAACGCTGTGGCAAAAGTCCATCAAAACTTCCTGAATTATTGAACAAGGTTAATACCTTGATGGGACAATGAAGGAGAAACAGTTATTTAAAAGACTGTAATGGAATTTCACTCTCTAATTTTCACAACATGTTACATTTCTAACCAGCTGAGCTAAAACCTAAGATCAAGCTTTGAGCTATTAAAAGGTGCAGAAGAAAAACTTTTTACCTTCTCTACAATAATCAGGTCTCCAACTTGTATGTCTGAACTCTTCACTTGAATTTTTCCTGAAGTAAGAAGAAAGCATCCATTTAAAAGCAGACTCTCTATTCAAGATATGCTACAAATTGTGCATAGCAGTGAAATGACACACGTATTGATTTCTGGGCCTAGAATATTACAATGACCACAAGCCACACTTTGCGCTTCTTTTTCTCTCACCTTCTAAGAGATCGATTACAGTACTTCCCGCATGATAAAGTGATACCTTTCTGTTTTCATCCTGTTCTGAGGTGCAGACGAAAACAATGGTGCAAAGGGTCATTGTCAGTTCTAAGTGCTAAGACGCCCCCTAGTTTTAGTATGGTGCTCCCTAACACACGCCAGGGTACAGGACATGAGGGGGAGCTCCTCCTCAGGCCTGGTCACAGATATTACACAAGAGGATTTTAACACACATTCAACAATGAGACTTCTTTCAGATCAGTCTTCAGAAATCTAGAGAAAATAAATCAATGCAATTACAGCAAGAACACCGACTTCAGTTGCCAGTGAAGTGCTGTGTCTGAACTGCATAGACCATATCCGTTATCATAATGTCAGCAAACAGTTACAGTCGTGAGGAGGACAGAGATCAGCCTCCTCACTCACCTCTCACTGTGAGCTTGCTGTAGAGCTGAGAGTTCATTTCTTTGTCCCGTTGGCAGCGTCGCACTTCATCCACTGCCTCCCGCACCACTGTAACAGCCAACACAAAACCCTGAGGGACAGAAAAAGCAAAACTGATCCACCAAACCATGGTCAATATAGAATTCCCCTCTTATAATTTAGAAAGGTGTTATCATTTTTTAACATCATGAGGGGAAACCTGAAGTGTATTTACCAGAGGTGCCCAGTATGTGTACAAATATCCAATTTTCAGCGAGGGCACGAACTGGGAACAGGCCACCACCAAAAAGTAGAGATTGAGGAAGAACTTGAACTGTTGGTAGAGAACCTAAGAGAGGAGCACCGAGAACACAACACCAATGAAAACATGTTGAAGCTCTTTGGGAACTGTTTCACATGCTATAAAAGGTCAAATAAACAGTCACTACAGGACAAACAGGACTGATAACCAAAGAGGAGAGAACAGCTTTCTTAAATCCCATGCAACAAAGTGCCACGTGTGACTTACTGAGGTTTGTTCCTAATGGGCTATCCATCAACAGGAAGCCCTTAGTATTCATCTAAGGTCAAATTTTGAATAATGTTTGTAATAATGAGATTCTAGTGTCTGGCCACAGATTATCAGAGACAATAGGATCAATGGATGAGGCTCTACAGTTAATGAACCCTCTGACCTTTAGGGAAACATGCACACTGCTAAACTTAATTTGTGTGTATTTAATAATTCAAAGTGGAGGGAGAAACGCTGAGGCGTTCTGTTCACCACTGATGAGAATATCTGTGTCTCTAATAGACAGTTGACATTTTATTGCCTGGGCTGATGGCTGCTCTCTTAATCATGGACCCACTTGCTGTTTAATAAGTAACTCTGATGGATCTCTAATGTCCCCTACAGTGTAAACCCCTAATTTAATGACAGACTAGTTAATAGTAAAATGCAATTTACATACTGTTAATTTATGAGAGGAACAACATATATTAATTGCAAGTATAATTTTGCCACTGCAAATATTAATAGTGGGAAAACAAACGTGTCCATAACCACTGCATTTGGAACATTAAGCGACAGGCCTCTGACGTTCTCTAGAACCCGCGCTCACTTACCCCAGGCACGAAGGTGAAGAGGTTGTACTTCTGGTTCTTGATGGAGTTTTTAGGGTACTTCTCCTCACATTTCTCTGGGCAGCCGAGCCAAACGGTCCTGGCCTTCAGCTCCTTCTTACTCCGACATATATGGGCCAAACAGTCACAGCAGCTGAGGAAAATAAAAACACAAACAAAGTATGATCAGAACTTTCCCAGCTGTTAAACCAACTCTGGCCACTGAGCTCCACGGCTGTCTCCCCCCTACGTTCTAACGCGCTGATGTTATTAACTGTGTCTCTGGTCTCCGTCTTAAATAGAACCTTCAAGGCTTCTTTTGACACAATTTTACAGCGAAGCTCTTCGCTGGCAGCACTCTGAATCGTCTCAAAAGGTTAGAATCTCTCCAGAAGTGACCCTTTCTAACATCATGGGAGACTTTCAACACTGAAGAAGTGGTCGGGTGCTTCAGGTTACTGAAGCACCCGACCACGCTGTGTGTGCAGACAAACATACTGTGTAGCGCAAGATAAATTACATTTGTTTTGCTTGTATTTTTCACCCAACAAATCCAAAATGTAACCTTTAGTCTTTTGCCAATCACAACTTCATTAAAGTTAATCAAAATTATCTTAAATGTACCAGATATTTAAATTTGAAATACTTTTGAAAAAGTATTTGACTTTCTATCAACCTACTAATGACTACACTGAGGCTTATCTGGCATATCTGATATCAAATGCAAACAGCAGTGTAGGGTCGGGGTAAATTACAACGGGAGCGGATTCATGTGAGCATAACCTAAACAGGCACCTGGGGGAAAAGAGGGGAGAGCGTCAGTGTACACCGTCATGCTGATCGACTTGGCTTTTCCACTTTTTAAGCAAGTTGGCAAAACATGAAACGAAATAAATCAACTTTGGTAAAAAGTCTTGTTTGTATTGGCCTTGGTATTCCCAGTCTCTGTGCTCCCCGAGTCCAGATTCATAAGAGCGATTATTTAACCAAATGAATGCTATTTAAATAATATGCCATTTGAACAGTCAGGGCTTATTCAGTGTGAATTATTTGCCTTTTATAATCCCACACTAAGCACACATAAAATTACTGGAAAGCATCAAACTGGTCAGCTGTGAAAAATCCGATTTGTTCATTAGTGTGGAGATGAGGAGGGGGATCAATATGACGCTTCAGCTGTAGATTCACTACTAACAAAGCCACAATAAAAACTGAATATTGTACAGAATTCCTCTATCAAATGTTAATATTGAGGCACCGGCATGCTGCACAAACATTTGCTTATGAATACTATTTTTCTGGCGTAAACACTGAGCTAAAGGAGCATCTTTAGAGGACAAAACCTGTCAAATGAATCATTAGCTGGATAAACGGCTCCGTTCTGTTTGACCTTAAAGTCTTTTTGGGCTGTTGGTGCACATCGAGGAACTCGACCAAAAACACGCCCTTATCCTCTCTTTGCACTTCATGCACAGCTACCAGTGCATTCAAAATCCAAACTGATCATCACAAGCATACTTACTCACATTATAAACCACACATACATTTAGTGAATGACAAAACACTGGCAACTGCCCGAGAGGCCAAAAAGTCCAATGGTTCTAAGCTGAATAATATAAACGGTGTCACTTATTAAAAGGTTAAAGGAAGGAGAAGAGAATCTGAACACGCATACTGTATACGCATACTAGTCTGGTACACGCATACTGTACCTGCCACAGAGGACCTTCCACCCTCCGAGGAGGAACCAGCCGAGGCCCCTCTGTCTCTGATTGACTCTGGCCCGGGGAAGCGTCTGGTAGTCGCTCTCATCATTTTCAAACCCTTCCTCCGACATCATCAGAGGCATCTCATCCAGGTTAGACGGCTCATCTTCTATCGAGTATCTGTAAAGACAGAGTACAGTAGAACTCATTAAATGCACTTTTAGTTGAGCTCCTCTTTCTGTTTCAGCTGACAGATCCAGCAGCCTGAATGTTTACAGAGAATAAATCTGATGCCGACTCACTCTTCCACATGTGAGTTGCCTGTATGACACAAATACAAACCTAGCATAACTTAGAAACTTTCCTTCTTGATCAGTTTTACTTGCATATACATCTGTTAATCATTAAAAGTTACAGTATGTAATTCAAGCTAGTAGTAGCATGAGACTTTAAATCAATCCACTCTGCTCAAGTCTCCCTCTGCCTGCTCCACTATGCACCGTCATACTTTGCACAGGCCTCAAGCTAACAGTCTTTGTTAAATTAGACTATTGCTGCCCGAGACTGTGGAAACAGGAATAATACGAATAAAACTCTAGCTGTATATACACTGTAGCTTAAGGCAAATGAAAGTCAGGATGAGGATGAGGATTTGGTTTGAATCAAGCCATGATGTTTTAGGCTGCATTAAAACTGCGCTTGAGGGAAAGTATGAATCACCATCACAACCGCCTTCTTGTTGTGTATTCTTATTTAATGCTTTGTTTACTCAGTGCTGGACCCTGCCAACAAGGTACATTATTAGCCGTGGTGTTTCTTGCTCTGGACCTCCTACATCAGATTACATAATACTTCAACCTTCAATCCAGTGGAGACGTGGGTTGTTTTGTAAAACTGTGTGCTTTCTATCTACAGTAATGCAGAACTGACATAGAACCAACGTCTGTAAAAGCAGACTAAAGTCCATAATAAGGACCGAAAAACAGCTGCCTAAAAAAAGAACTGAAGAAAAACTGTACAGAACTTCAACACAGGGACAAACAGCCTGTGTCATTTCAGATTCATTTGTAAAACAAACACCGCAGCACAGAGACCGATACCTGTACCCTGTTTCCTCTCACTCATTTACCCTAGAACACATGCAAACCCCTGCTTTTACACACAAACATTTAATTGTTGATCATTAAATCACACTTCAATTTAATCAACCACTGATGTCATCCATGATTAATTTGTCTATAGGACAGACAGCAACAATACTCAATATTGAAATATGTTACTGTATTAAATCTGTGCCATTATAAAGTACTGTAGCTTGTTATTAGATGAAGTTTACGAATGGGAGTAAGACGACACAATGACAGTCTCAGTTCTCCTGAGACAAAAGATTGAGCATGTTTAGGTGTGATGATCACGTAATGTTACTAACCCAGCATAAATAACCTGAACTGAGCCCAGCATTTCATATCTTTCCCATCTTTTATGTCCCTGTCTCACTCTAATCTTGATCAGATTATGTTTCATTTCAAGCTCAGTGGGCAAAGGGCAGAATTAAGAGGTTTAGCGCACTGTACTGGAGAAAATAACAAAACATACTGCCGATGCTTTTATTATTTAGAAGAGACGACTCTGACGACAACAGATCTTAGCCTAATCATAGCACCTAGAATCCGTTACGTTCCCCGTGTTACCACGCACGGTGGGACGTAAAGTCATTGGAGCTCACTGCTAAATAAACATGTCCTGTAAACAACAACTACTTGGTCTAGATGTACCTGATTATGCGCCTACTTCCTGTCCATTCATCACCCTGAGGGCTTTAATAGCTCATCCTCCTCGTCCAGTCTGAAAAATGAACAAACTGTTGGACGATGCAGCAACACTTACAACACGTGACGCGAACGGTCACAACACATTCACACGAAGCGTCATGTGACTGTAGATTAAGGCTAACTGCTAAGAGCTGAGCTCACTGGTCAGCGCGTACGCGTCACTGGTGTGCGCTAACGTCCACTTCAGAGGCGGTAAAATAGGTTTTATTGGGCAAAAAGGGGCAGAATACGCCTTGAACGCCGAGTTAGAATCATGAACGACGACCACCCTCCTGTCAAAGGAGAAAACGCGAAGGAGCTGTCAGCATCTGTGCTAACGGCTAACAGCCCGCGCGCAGACGCGGACGCCGGGAGCACGCGACGCAGCCACGTGTCAGCGTTTCAGATAAATGTGTCCAAATGCCCCGGTGGTCCGTCCATACCTTGAAAGCCTAGATGAGTTGTAATACGGGATTCTCCTCGAGTTCTTCCGCACCGGATTTAACGGGATGCTGTCAGCCATCTTGGCTGGGCAGTCCACATCCTGACGTAAGAGTAAAACAAGTTTAGGGTGAATGCCGCATTCACGTGCCGCTGACAGTGTCGTAAAATATAGGGCTCGCGACCAGGAGAGCTGTAAAAGTTGTATTTTATATTTAATGTCTGTCAGTATGTCGCTTATTAGAATGTGTCGCATAGACAACAAATTTATAAATAAAAAATAGTCACAAGACCTAGACCGGGTGGAAATTTAGAGAAAAACATACCGTTTCCGGGGACCCCGAATGCAACTCTGGTAATTCCTGGTCATGGGCACTGAGCTCAGGTACAAATGTATAGTTTGGGATAAAATAGGAAACTAACTTTGAGTCGAGACTGTTTTTGCGCATAGGTTTTTAAAGCGTATGCATGACCGCCTCTTCTTATCTGCAGTTGGCCAATGTGTTTACTTTTATTTGGGCAAAGAACCAGATAATATTCCAGATAAATGCGTGTAACGACTTTTTAATTGCTTCGTGTCATTTCGGAAATGTCGACTGATCTTAAAACGTCTACTTATCCGATGGAATCCCATGATAAATTAATTCATTTACGTCACTGAAAACTATTCATCTTCTCAGTGCAGTTGGGGAATGTCAGCAAGAAGAGATTATAATAACAGAACACGGAAAGGAAATACACAAAATTATAAGCTAAACATTTTTCCTCCATAACTGGACTTATTTTGGTAAATAGTGCAGCTTAAGAGGAGCAGATGTAAAAAACAGAAATGCACTTTATTCAAGTACATGCTTAACTTCTTTTTGACATTAGGAGTCATTTATTTAGGGAACAAACTATCAAAACCAAAAGAAAATAAAACTATTTTTTGCACATGAATCAAAATGAAAAGGAGATCAGTTGAGGGTAAACCTTTTACTCTGGTAAATGCAGTAGCATGTGAAATGACATGAAGACAAGAAATTCTCAGTGTTCAAGCAAAATGAGGTAGTGAACTGAACGTGCCGACTGTTTGTTCTGTTTTTTTCAGCCCAGCTGTAGTCTGGGCGTGAAACACATCACTGCAGGTTGTAGATGTGGGTACTGATGAGCATGCTTTGTGCTTTGGCCCAGCAGGCAGCACTGGCAGCGGGCTGGAGAACGCAAACTCTGCATTATTGATCTTCACACGTGTTCCCTTCTTCAACCACAAACTGCACCTAAGCACCGTAGGAATTATCAGGTACAAGTTGAACAACTTATTTAATGTATAGAAAAACAAACATTCACAAATGACTGCAAAGTAAAGTCTCAAAATGTGAATACCCTACAATTATATTTCAATGGATAAAAAGTTCTTTTTTAAGTCTCTCTATATATAATACATAAGAACAAACAGGGTGTTTTACAATGTTTTAAATGTCTGTAATGGTTTGCATAAGTTTTATTCAGTTGATTCCAATTTCTTTACTGTCATCAATCAGCATAGAAAAATGTCTGCTATTCCCCAGGTCCAAGCCCGTCTTGGTCAGACTGCTTATGGGACTTCCTGCAGCGCTCACTCTGTCCATGCCCGCAGCCAGAGGGTGAAGCTGGGACATGCCCCGGTTCTGAATCACTGCGATCTCATTGTTCTTCATGGCCAGGCTGTTGGTGATAGCTGTCGCGTAGCGGTTCCAGAACCCAGGATCCACGTTCATCGCTCGAGCTGCCAGGTCTTTCTGAAACATCTCCCCGAACTTCACCGCCTCTCCGCCCAGCAGCGCCATGGGGTTGTCCACCGTCAGGCGCCGGCCTCGCCGCGCGGGTGCGTTGTTCCACATGTGGGTTCCCATGTGAACCTGAGAAAATATGTAGTATAAAATTAAAAATATTCAACTTTAAACCAAATTCTTATTTTTTGTGGGATCAACTCTAAAACAGTAAGTACAGTAAGTTAATTTTTGAACTGGACAATAAAAAGTCTCTACAGGTATTTACTAAATGAGTAGTACTTTCATGGATTCTAAAAAAAAGTCAAATATTTTGCTTGTTCTACTTTCACATGTACATTTATCATCATTTTCACTTTTATTTTACTACAGTTTACAAACTGATTTATCAATCAATTAATTTAGAAAATAAATAAATAAATAAATAAATAAATACAATTATAATAACTATTATTAAATAAGGAAGTATTCAATTTATACTGTACACAATATTATACACAGGACAAATACTGTAAAATGCTGCACAGCTCCACAGTTAAAATTTACTCATAGTGGAAGCATTAAGATTTAAATTCTCATTACATTTAATGTCAGCTGGAATCCTAACAAAAGAAGCCTTCATTCACCTTCAGATTGCCCTTGGTGGTGAAAGCTCTGCCGCAGATGGAGCAGACGAACGGCTTCTCCCCGGTGTGTGTCCTCTCGTGGATCTGCAGAGCGCTGGCCGAGGAGAAGTTCTTCCCACACGCGCTGCAGTTGTGCTGCTTGGGCGTCCGTCGAGGCGGCGCGGGGCCGAGCAGCGAGGTCATCCCCGGGCTGCCGGCGGCCGGATACGCCGGGGGGATGTGGGAGCTCCCCGCAGGATGCGGGCCCTCGCTGGGGTTGTTTGGCTGCTGGCTGCCGTTCACTTCGGTCTTTATGAGGCCCGACGACACGCTGGTGCCCAGGCTGGGAATGCTTGGACCTGTGGCCGGAACAGAAGAGCAGGAGAGTCAAGGATCTCCCTCCCGACTACACTACGTTAGGTCGGATTGCGCCGTATGCAGCACGCCAGACCCACCTTTCTCTCTGCTCAGCTGGAACAGCAGGCTGTACGGCGTCTCCTCTTTCACGCATATTTTTCCGGACTGGAGTCCTCTCAGATCCTGGGCTGCAGAGGTGGGAGACTCCATCTGCTCCCTCTTCACCGAGGCCAAAAGCTCTTGGGCTTTTGGCCCACTGTTGTTCTCTGCGTGTAATTTGAGCGTCACGCCTTCCGAGTCCGACAGTTGGGGCGACCGGGAAGATTCCACCACACTCGGGCTTTGACCACTGCGATTCTCCGATAAAGCACATTTAATATTGAGATGGCTGCCGTCATTGAAACCATTTGCCAGCGACTTGATGCCAAAGGAATGGTTTAGGTTTACAGTGGAGTCAATCATCCGCATTTGGTTCTCCAGAGCCGCTAAACTGGAATCAGTAAAGGATTTAGGCGGGGAATCGCAACCAAAGACCAGAGGTTTAGATGGACTCCCACCCTCCTCCAAAGTTTCTATTTCCTCTCCTTCATTCTCATCCTCCATTGACATATCATCAGTCAGGTCGTTGCCGTTGCTGCTGAGGCTGTCGAAGTTCTTCTCGTTCATGGACGCATTCCCGTCGTTCTCCTGCAGTCCGTCCTCCAGGGTTGTGTCTGGAATCTGCCCGACCATGTGCATGCGGATGTGCTTCTGCAGAACCACGGCGTTGGTGAACTTCTTCTGGCAGATTGGACACGAGTGCTGCACCTGGACCGGGGGGTTTTCCCTGTGAACGCCAATGTGGGTCTTCAGGTTGCCTTTGGTGGTGAACGCCCGGCCACACACCTTGCACTTAAAGGGCCTCTCGCCGGTGTGGATGCGGTAGTGCATCTTCAGCGCGCTCTGGCAGCTGAGGACGCGGTGACAGAGGATGCACTGGTTGGGGTCCGTGATCTTTTTGTCGATATTCTCCACCAGCTGCTGGAGCTTGGACGTTTCAGACGTCTCCATGGAGTCCAGGAGGCCTGCTGACGGGAATTTTGTCTCCTCTGAGTTGAATGAGAGGGGAGGGGAGCTGGGGGCGGGGGAAGCCGAGGCGGCGGGCTCAGGTGTGGTGGCCGCGGACGGGACGGCAGTGCCGGTTACCTCTGTCACCGGATTGGCTCTCAGGCTCAGTGTGCAGCTTTGTGGCAGGTGTACTCCCTCTGCTTTCAGTATATGGGATGCTTCTGTCTCACGGTTAAACTGTGGAGCCTCTGAAACAGGAGAGAAATGAGCCTCACTGCTTCTGTGGTTAGGCGACAAAGATATACATTCACCAGAAGCTGGCTGGTAGGGAGATCTAGCAGATGGTGTTACACTTACAGGGTCATTCAAGCCTCCAATACTGGTAATACTGGAGGAGAGCGGAAGACCCAGGGAGGCGGGCAGCGCTGCTACAACAGGTTTGCTATCCAGCCATGACGAGACAGGCTTTTCTGGAGGGATGGACATTCCGTAGGGAATCCCGGAGCTGGTTGGCACATTGTCTAGATATTCTGGCACCGGGTACGGGTTCATCTGAACATGAGGATACTTCTCTTTATGTCGCTGAAAGTGCACCTTCAAGTTCCCCTTCGTGGAAAAGCGATTGCCACAGATGTTGCATTTGAAAGGCCGCTCTCCGGTGTGGGAGCGCAGGTGGATCTGCAGAGCGCTGTCGCTGCCAAACACTTTGGCACAGAACCGGCATTTGTGTTTGAAGAAGGGCTCCTCTGGGCTGGGCTTCGCCTCGAATAAGGACGCACTAGGCAGCTTCCCCTTCCGGTGCTTCATCAGGGCGGCGAGCGGGTCGAGTGCGTTGGCTGTGGCGGCGATGCTCGCCAAGGGATTGGGGAAGATGACGCTGCTGGGGGGGCTCTGAGGTAGAAACGGCAGGCTGGAGGACGAGCTGAGGAGGCTGCTGTGCCCCAGAGGCAGCGGGCTGCACGAGCCCGGCGTCTGACTGCAGCCAATGCTGCTGGGGAGGGAGCCTGTGTACGCGGGCAGCAACGCGGGGACGCTGCTGCTGGACATGGATGGGGTGGAATTTTCGGAGGAGGCCGAGGTACAAGTGCTGTCTCTAAAGGCGGTCTGCCCACATTCAGCGTGTGGGGGGGTGTTTTGTGACTTCTCAAGCACAGACGATAATGCAACCGAGGCCTGTCCGTTGATAGCAGAGGGCATGGTACCTGACAGGGGGAGGATGGAGGGGGGGACGACGCCTGGGGAGGGGAACGGGTTGGGGGCCAGAGCCAGCGACCTGGACGCGGGGTTTAAAGCCGCCTGGGTCGGCTGCCTGTTGATGGTGGCGACCTGGCTGCAGATCTGCTCGATGAGCTGCAGCTGATGGACCTGCTGCTGCTGCAGAGCCAACAGGTGCTGCAGGATCACGGGGATGGCGGCCGACGCCGCCTTCCCCGCCGTGCCGCTGCTGCTGATGCCCTGGGAGAACTGGGCCACAGCCACCCTGGTGCTGTGGAGGATCTCCAGCGTCACGTTGGTGCTGGGCATGTGGTAGCCGCCGGGGGCCGACCCCTGGGGGGGGGCCGACTCCGCTGGAGTCCGGTCTGGGGGCTGGGGGCTTGTGGGGTGTTTGTCCTGCGGGTGATGCTCCAGCTCCATGGCCTCGTCCGGCTCCCTGCCTTCCTCCAGGCTGTCGCTGTCGTTCACCAGCGTCTCTCCCAGCTCGTAGCCAGCGTCCGTGGACTCGGCTGCAGACGAGTCGCTGGAGGCTGAGCTGGGACCCGGAGACGGCCCCAGAGGAGACTCCTCGGGAGCCGGCGTGCAGCCGCTATCCTTCACTATCAGCACCACAGGCTCCTCAGTGCAGACGTTCTGGTGCTCCCTCAGTTCGGCCCAAGTGAAGAACTCGGCACAGCATCTGTCACAGATGCGTGTGCCTTCGGCGCCTGCGTGCTCCTCCTCCCGGTCGGAACCTTCCACGACGCCTAAAGAGAAAACAACAGGGCCGTGAACGCACAATCAATTGTTTATAGAGTGATTCAATCCTCCTCAATGACACAGACATGAAGGAAACTGCACTAAAGGGGGGAATTAGGTTAAGTTCAACCTACAGACAAAAGTGATGTAGAGATAATGACGATTAAATAAAAGTGCAGTATTGTCATACACGTTAGTTTTTGCTGTGAGCCTCATGTTTTCAGATGTCAATCCTCTTTCAGAAAAATCCATAAAGCTCAGTGATGCTTCTTGACCTTCTGACCTGTGGTTCAGACAACGAAAGTCCCTCCAGAATATTGACTTTCTGTGCATTCATACATTTCAGTGTGTGACGTCTTCAGTTGTCTTGACACGTGTTGGTCAAAAAGTACAACACTTATTTTTAGTTTTACTCAGACTCCAGATGCAGACGGTTACGGGTCAGAACCACTACGAGCTCTGTCCATCGACTCGGCTTAATTGCTTAACGCTACTTCTCATGTTCAGTCTCATAAACATTCTTATCTTTTCCCATTTCAAGACAAAAACAGATTAAACAAATCTGAATTAACAACAAACAACTGGAAGTTAATTAAAGTAGAATAAAGGACAAAGTCTAGAGAAAACCATTTAAAGACACGGACGCCTCTGTTGGTGCGACAGAACCCACGGATCGTTTCGATTTAGGTTAATGTGTAGAAGCTGCAAACATCACTCGTAATGTGTATCTAACACATTTGACATCTTGAATTGACAGCGCGCCTTTTTTACACGACAGCTTCCTTTTGTCCTAATTCAGGAGCTTCTTTGTGAAAAGATCTTAGACTTTAGTTGTTGTTGCATCTGTTCAGGCTCTGCCCCATTAGGAAACAGACAGCGATACCAGATGGAAACATTTGGGCAAATCAATAGTGAATTATTTGTTACGGCTTCTCTGGACTAATTTAAGAATAACAATTTATAAGGCACCAGAAGTGGAAAGGTGACTTTAGGTGCGTATTCATAATAAGTGACATATATAAGTACATTTTGTTCTATTTTGGTTTGTAGTTTGGCAAATATTTTTCAAAACAGTTGTGTAGTTTCTGTGTAGTTGTTTGTATGTGGATTCAGTACAATCACAGCTCTCACTATATGTTTCACCACATAAAGGATTTTGTTAACGTGCACAAGCTCCAAAATGACCTTTCGGGTATTTTAATTATATGAACTCGTCATCAAACGATGTCTGTGTTACGCATTAAACTACTTTCATTTTAAACTTCTTGGTGTCTGACACCGTGAAAACTGCAGGAAAGACGAGTGAAGCCGTTGAGTGAGTAAAATCTACTTCAAAGTCGAACTGGTCACAAGTAAATAATCGGTGGTTGTCTCACCAAGTGGGTGGTCTGAACATCACCAAGCAGCGCTTCAGCAAACACTGGAGCGAGGGGGAAAAAACACTTTGTCTGTTTGAGCTCGCATTTTGTCTGGGCTTTGCAAGATTTGCTTACAATAAAAACAAAGGCGAGATCAGTTTGCGATTTGGCTGCCAAACATAATAACACCGATAGGAATTTATTTAAAAATGTCACTCTCACTCGGTTCAGGACGCTTGGAGCAGAGAACAGATTTATGTCTGTTTCTTGCTGTGTGGTTTGGCGGCGAGAGGAGAGGGGGGACTCGTGGAGCGGCAGCTGAGAGAAGCTGCTGGACTCTCTGTGACTCTGTGCGTGACCTCTGGGCTCTGAGGGCAGCGCTTCAGATGTACTAATTGTATTATGATCCAGACGTGAAGCACTTGCCCCTCGAAGGCAGCGCTGACAAAGGTTAAGTCAGCCGCTGAATCAAAGCTCAGGCTGTGGGAGGGCCCGCGTGAGCAGGGCCTCTTCACAACACAACCTTCACAGTCGCAAATAGGAAAGTGTCGTGATATGAGAGATCAGGCTGAATCCTGGTCGCTACAGGCCTTTTGTTTTAAATAAACACTGGATAAAAGGCTTGAATATAATGAACACAAATCATATTTTACCATTTAGCTTTTTTACACTTTATTTGAAGCTCTCTCTCTGAGATGTTACAGTACCGCAGCCAAATTTAATTTAAAATTCTGTCAATTTTAAAAAGGAGACTTTGTCACTTTGATAAACAAGAGCAGATTTGATTCATTGCTCGGCTGATAAAAGGTTGGATAACATCCAGGACCTGAGGAGTAAATTAAATAAATTATATGCATTTAAAAATATTAAATACCATCAAGGCCTCTGAAGTATCAGCTACTGGTTACAAATAATTTGGTCAAACGTTAATAGTAATAAATGTCGACCCTGGGAAATATTTAATCTGATCTATTTGTTTGATCATATTCATCTGTTCGCATGTTGTAAATAAATCAAGCTGCTCATTGAGAAACAGACGTCGCTGTGCGTGTGAAGACACTATCACAATTATGAAGTTAAGGAGCCATCCTCATTTTGGATTTTTTTTATTCTTGTCGATGTCATCATTGATTTAAAAAAGTGGCAAAAAGTCCTCGAACAACAAATAACAAATATCATTCTAATCTGAATCTGGATAAATAAAATAAATGATCTGTGTTTGAGAAGTTGCTACTTCCTTGAGTTGATTCTATATTTTGGTGGATTTTAACGATTAATTTCAGGTCGTGTCTTGTTTATCCTCGATGTCAATAAATCTGTAGAATTTAGTTTAAATATAAGAATTCTGGTTTTGGTGCATATGGGCCCTGCGACGTGTGGCTCCCTGTGGTTTAATGTTGTTTCCATTTAATAAGATACAAAACTAATTCAACCGTCCTGCTCCTGACCTGATCGGCTGTTTCTTTTAGATTAAGAATGTTTAATTTGTAAAAGAGAAAAGAAAAGAAAACTAAAATATAAATATACAACTAAGAATCGAGCACAATGGGGAAAGTAACCGAACCAGATTAAATTGGTTCGGTTCCTGTTTGACGGATGCGACCCCTTGAAACTCCAGATGAAAGTGTTCTTAAACGACTCCGGTGGTCCGTCAGACGGAGCCGTAATGAACAGACACCTACCCCGTCTGTCGGCGGCTCCGCGCCGCGGCGCCTCCTCGTCCGCCCGGAGGTGCTGCGGCTTGGCTTGCTTGCGTCGGGACATGTTGATCCTTCTGTGCGACTCGCCGCTGCCTTTCGCCGAACCATCTACAAGCAGCGAATGGGACCGTTCGGAGGGAGCGGGCTCGGTGAAATAAGCGAATGGAGGCTGGTGGAGGTGCCCGCGTGCAGATTGCGCATGTCAGTGTAATTATGATGGAGGAAGGATAATGCTTTTACGACTCTCGCTGCCCTTCGCTGGGCGATTGGCTGCGCTCCAGCCAACTCTCCCCAGATATGGAAATGAGGGATGGGGTTTAATAATAATTTGTTCACTTCCTGTCCGGTGCGCGAGCGCTTTTACGCACAACGACGACGACGCAGTCCGACTCCAAGTCCGGAGTGTCTCGTGCGTTTGGAGCAGCCTCGGCTTTCAGCTCACGGTCAGCTGCTGCATCTTGTATCATCCCTGAAGGAACGGCGTCTTTTTGGGTGAGGTGGTGAAAAGGCACCACTGTGACCAGACTTCCCAGTCTGCGGGTGGATGGACGCACCACTATCGGGGAAGTTATTCTTCTTCTGTTCAGCCTCAAAGGTCCACAATACGCGCACTGGGAGAGGTAGTTGCGAAGTGTGAAATCACCACAGATCCATGTCCTCCGGATGGAGTGCGCGCGTGAAGTCAAACTTTGTGCGCAAAGCGCGCGTGCGGTCCTCGGACGCCGTCGGTTCCGCGTCGGAAGTGCGACTCCTCGGCTCGCGCGAGGCACCGGCGCGCTCCTCGCTGCCTCCGCCTCCGACCATCGCAGACGCCCTGCGGCCGCCCGCGATAGGCTGCTGCCGGGACGCCGGGAGGTGTCGGAGCCCGTGCTTCAGCTCCAACGACCTCCCACAAGTTGGCGCCACGGCGGACTGGAAAAGGGCTCTGGAAAAGAAGTGCTCCTGTAGGTGATGAGCGGGGATGCGCGGAACCTGAACCCGAGGGCGTTCAATCACAACACCGGCCTTGACTTCACGTTTGATCACTTTAACTGAAGTCAAACATCAGAGTATGGAAAGCGAGGCTCCCTTTCCACAGGCTGTAGCACACTTCACCACAGCCCTGATCCCCTTCACCAGCATTGTCCCACAACTTGTAATTATGTGGTATTAAAGATGCAGCTGCACGAGGACAGAATCAGCTGTTGATAATTGGAAGTCCTGCACAACGGCCTATCGATCGCTGTGTCTCCTTCCCTCTGCCACGCAGAGATAAGGAGGCCCGGCCCCCGCTGGAATATCATTCCTTCTGGCCTATCAGGTTCCCACAGACTTATGATGAATAGCCAGCGCGGCCGCGGCGCTTATCTGGAAACTCAACCCTCCTTGATTCGATATCGATTCTTTGTAACCGGCGTCGGCACACAAAATCAAACCAGCAACCACTTGACCATGATCTCTTCCAGATTGTAACTGGGCTGCACCGCGGCGGACTCCAGTCGCAGCCACGGGCACCACTTGAGTTCACGCGGAAGTGTTGTGTGTCCCAGCGGCACGTGTGTGGAGCTGGAGCTGCGAAAAGAAAATTAGTTCAACAACAGATTTTTATACAATGAAGGAAGTCCCGTCAGGTTCTAATTTCTAAATTTGGCATTTTAGCTCAGACACGATCTTCAAACTTTACTTTATGTGCACAATCCTGCACCAGTCATTTACCACCGAGGCTGAAGTGTCCATAAAAGAGGAAACTGAGTTTGCAGAACTGACAATGAAAATTAGCAGAGCGGATTCAGTGGCCGCTGAGCGGAGCAGCAGATACAGCACCGGCCCGGCTGCTGGTGCCGGCTGAGGAATGCGAGCTCGGCCGCAGCAGAATGGGGCTCAGATGGAGATATGACATGCTAATGGCTAATGGCTAACGGCTAATGGCTAATGGCTAATGGCCGCTGACCCTGCTCTGCCGTCAGCTACAGGACGAAAAGCAGCAGAAAACATCTGGTAAACGCTTCCAAAGTGGATAAAGAGGGAAAGGAATTCCCCGAGGTTCCCTTAGCCTCAGTGTGAGGGAAGTGGGGCCATTTTACATGTAAAGAGTCACTTAGCCAACATGAAATGTCCTTCAACTCATCAAACAGCCTTCACAAGCTGCTGCTGCTCAGCCAAACGCTGCTCTTGTGCCCAAACCTGCCTTTAAACACGTCAGACTTTAAGGGGAATCTGTGAGGGAACCAACCACTCCTGTCCTCTCATTTAGCGCATGGGTTTTAAAATATTTATCCCGTCCAGCTAATATTTTTATTAGCCATCACCATTCAGCAGTTCGTCTGATATTACGGGCTGTTGTTGACGTGTGGGGGAGCTCAGCCTCTGACCAGTGAATAGAGTGGCTGAGAGCCACAGGCTGCAGCTGTAAGTTATGTGTCGGTGGCGCCCACTGCTTCATTTGATTTACTTTTCAATGAAAGCCACTGGATAATAACATTTTAAAAAATATACCGTTCCTGCGGGAGGCTGGAGGGTGGCAGTGTGTTTAGCCCTCCACCAGCAGCTCCGTGATACGGAATAGATTTAAAGGAATTACGCTCACTCAGGCTCTGTTTCCTCATATAATCACACAAAAGGATTTTTCTTGAAGATGATCATAAATCACAGGCTGGATCAATACAACGGCCTGGGCTGCACCGGGCTGATAACACAATCAATACGGGGTATTTGGATTTTAATTAATACATGACAGCGCCTCAGCCCTGGAACAGTGACATATGACCTCAAACCCCTTTGAAATACGTCCTGCCGAGTATCACAGGCCGCCCTGATGTTTGCTACAGCTCATCAGACGTCGATGTGATCCAGTACCTGAGGAACCGCAGGAGCGAGAGAGGGAGGATGGAGGGGGCAAGTAAAAGCAGAGATAAAAGAGGGGCCGCTGTCTGCAGCCACTACAGCTGTGGTGCTCATCATGACAATTGTTTTATTGTCCAATCACAGCTGGAGCCCACCGCTGTGTGACCGCTTAGAATGTGGGGCCAGCGGGGGGGGTGGGGGGTCCAACACGGGGCCCGCGCCCCCCGCCCCCCGCATAGATGTGCCCCTGTGCTCGCAGCGCGCTGACGATGACACGTTCCAGCGCAGCTTGTGTGCGTTGCTGCTGTCGCCTCCATCCTCACCCGCTCCATCCTCACCCGCCTCCATCCTCACCCGCCTCCACTCTCACCCGCCTCCATCCTCACCCCGCCTCCACTCTCACCCGCTCCATCCTCACCCGCTCCATCCTCACCCGCCTCCATCCTCACCCCGCTCAATCCTCACCCGCTCCATCCTCACCCCCCGCCATCCTCACCCGCCTCCATCCTCACCCCTGCCATCCTCACCCGCTCAATCCTCACCCGCCTCCATCCTCACCCCGCTCCATCCTCACCCGCCTCAATCCTCACCCGCCTCCATCCTCACCCGCTCAATCCTCACCCGCCTCCATCCTCACCCGCTCCATCCTCACCCGCCTCAATCCTCACCCGCCTCCATCCTCACCCGCTCCATCCTCACCCGCTCCATCCTCACCCGCCTCCATCCTCACCCGCCTCCATCGCCAGCACCGGCGCGGAGGCTCGGACCCCGACAGCATCCCAATATCCAAAACCTTCACTCAGCAGTTATTGCAGCCGAATGGAACCGGGGCCTTCATCCCAAAACACAAAGCAAAAGGAGAGGAGACCAAAAAGAAATCAGAAGTGAAGCTGCGGCCCTACGAGTGCAGCCTGTGCGGGAAGAAAGTCATCTGGAAAGACAGCTTCCTCAGGCATCAGGCGCGATGCGAGAGACTGGCCTGCAGCTCCTCAGGTCACAGTAACAATGCGAGCGCTGCGGCAGCAGATACTGAGGATGGCTACGGCTACGGGTGTGATGATGGCGAGGCCTTCCTCACCACCGCAGGACAGGTTAAAGTGGAGGAGGTGGACTTTCGCAGTGAGATGGAGGGCAGGATGGGGGGTCTGTTGGGCAGCGTGCCCGGCATCATGAACGAGCTGAGAACACAGTCGCAGCACCTGGACACCGGCAGCCATGTTTTTAAAGAGGAGGCCAGTGAGAGCTTTAGTGGAAATTAAATGTTAATGTGAAACTGCACTTAAACTGTACACGGATCCCGGCTGGGTCACATGAGTGAGGTTTCTCTCCAGTGTGAACTCACCTCGATTCTCTACAGACAGAGCACAGTCATTTGAATCACGACTTTAAACGTATGTGGGCACAAAGTGTTAAAGGCTCCTCTGAGCAGATGTTTTTGTTTTGGTCCTAGAAAAAAGGTACAATCATGCTTCGTTCAGGTGAGTTTATAGTCTTTGCAGTTTAATGTTACGTCTTGTTTAGT